>NW_015170309.1:22039-41407 GCF_001447785.1 Gekko japonicus | reverse complement strand
TAAGTTGTTGTTTCTGCTGACAATAATGGCGATGTTTGCTTTCTTCCCTCAGGCTAGTAGCTGTGTATTTGAAACCTCATTAACATGCAAGGCTTAGATCAGTCACCTTCTATGTGTATCTCACAACAGGTGACTTGTGCAGCTTTCCTTGAGCCTGTAGGTGTGTGGGTGCACAGTCCATGTAGTGTTTGACCCCAAAAATCAATAAAGCAAAATATCAGTCTCATTTGTAACAAACTTTAAGTTGAATCAGGTTTATAGGGCTGGGACCCCTCTCCCACCCCTTGAGGAGAGGTGCCATTCCCCCCCCCCCCCCCGGTATTTTGCTACCGGTTCTCTGCTTTTCCCTGGACCAAGCTGTAAAAGCATGGGACCCCCTGCACAAAGGGCATTCATGCTTAAATTTGCAGGGCTTGCACAGACAAACCCTTTGTAATGCAAACTCCGAGAATAACAGCCGGGGTTGAACACCCAGGGGTGAGATGCTGATACTCCAGCTGACCGTTGTGTGATATGGCCACTATCAGAATGATCCCCCAAAGAGGGCTTGGCCAAAGATATCAGCTGGAGTCAAAGATGCTGATGCACCTGATACCAAGGCAGGGCAGGGTTCACTGCTGCACGCATCCTAAACTCCTCATCATATTGCAGCCAGGCCCCTCCAGAAAATTGTATAAGCCCTGTAAATGATGTCTATGTATTGGAAATAGGGAGCAGCCCACACCAGGCGAGTCTTTGCCACCAACCCTGCATAGATCAGAAAGCCTGACAGCCAGTTAGCTCATGAGTGATCAACATGATGATACTTTAGCTGCTCCTTATCCATCTCATCTAAATCATCCTTATCTTTCTTCTCAATGTCCCTAAACAGCAGAGTGAATATGTCCACAAAATCCCCTTTCAAAATCTTCTCTCTGGTCGTACAGGTAAGATAGTCTCCTAAGGGCATGCCAATATCCCCCCGGGGAATAGCACTGAATGGAACAGAGCCAATGGGAGTTGCAGGAACCGCCCCATAACCCCACCCACCCCAAGTGGTTAGTTGCCTTGAAACCATTCCCCCCACCCCCAAAGGCCAAGCCCTGGCAATGGGAGAAGAGAGCACCCACTAAACTGCAGATCCCAACCAAAAAAAGAAAAAGAAAAGGCAATAAAGGTAAAAAATGGGAGGGGTGAAGTGGGAAAGGGTGGAGGACAAGTTAAAATGGGAGGGGAGGGCTGGAGGAACCTGAAACCGAAGGGACAGTTACACAAGAAATATGGCCACGACCCAAGATCCCTTGCCAACTGAAAACCCCAGAACCCACAGGGGTAGTTCCTTCTTGGTTTAGTGCTACCCAATGGCTAGGAATATGGCATACGGATGCCATATGATGCCACTATTGTACTATTTGCAAAGAAACTGCCAAGATGGGAGGGAATGCAACAGAAATAAAGACTAAGCTCCTCCATTTGCCAAATACCCATATGGGTGGGAAATGCCACAACCAGTCTCTCTCCTTCCAAGCTTGCAAAGTAGGCCCTCCATCCTTATGCAGTCCGCTGGGCTGTTGTCTGCTAGGGCCTTATTATCTTGAATAGAGCAAATTTATGAAAATCCCAAATCATAATTTATGCAAGAAAATATGAAAGAATAATTTATCAAAGAACTTAGCTGCAAGATGAATACAAACCATCAGTGTGTATTGCAACAAAGCAACACCACATTGTTAATAGAGGAAGTGTTTTTCTTTGTGAGGCCAGTGCTGGAATATAATGCTTAGTTCTGTCTTTAATTCTTCAAAAACAAGATAGAAAAAGCTGTAAAGAATAAAGGGGTGGGGGGAGTCTACAGGTTTGGAAAATATTTAGTTACTTCTTTCAAGTAATTAGATCCTGTTTTTTCATGTAAGATATCTACAAAGATGCTTCCTAAGAAAATACATCAACTAATTAAAATAATTAAATTTTAAAACCAATAAACAAAAATCATAAAACAATGCTAAAACAGAAGCAGGAGAATTGGACAGTCCAATAGAATAAACATCAGCAAACAGGCAGAATGAATGAGACGTGACATAGGCAAAGAAGGTTTGGGAGATTTGAAAAACATCTTCAAATATCTTCAGTATAATAGGTAGTCTGCTCTTCTTGTCTGTAAACAAGACAAGAAACAATGGGGTTGGTGCTCATTCATGAATGCATCTAGGAAGTTTAGTCTAAATGTTAGGAAGAACCTTCTGATTGTAGGAGTGATAGAATGCCGAAACCTGTTCAAGGTACAAGTGGTGGTACTTGTATCATGGAGAGACTTTAATAGCAGGTTGAAAGTCATGAGGCTGAATGTTTAGGTACATCCTGCACTTGAAGAAGGAAGACCAACATGGGAATATCTAAGGGATAAGGGCAAAGGTCCATATACACCAGCATCCAATTTCCCACAGCTGCCATAAGTCCTCCATAAGACCCACAAGAATGGTTAGGTGACCAAAGGCCTCATACTGTTTCCTTAGCTACTGGCATTCAGAGGCATGCTGAGCTGGATCCAGCCAATGTTTCACTCAATCTCACCAAATCCCTCTCCACATTACAGCTACACACATGGCTTTGGTCTATTTAGAGCCTATAATCCCCAGTAGAACCTTTTTGGGGGTCAAGGGGACTTCTTCCTCCTACTTTTAATGATAAGGCAAACCATTCAACATCACAGTAATCCAAGTCTATGCCCCAGCCACTGATGCAGAAGAGGCTGAAGTGGACTGGTTCTATGAAGACCTACAACACCTCCTAGAACTAACACCAAAAAAAGATGTCCTTATCATCATAGGGGACTGGAATGCTAAAGTAGGAAGTCAAAAGGTAACCGGAATCACAGGCAAGTTTGGCCTTGGAGAACAAAATGAAGCCAGGTAAAAGCTAGCAGAGTTTTGTCACGAGACACACTGGTCATAGCGAATACCCTCTTCCAACAACCTAAGAGGTGACTCTACACATGGACATCACCAGATGGGCAACACCGAAGTCAGATTGATCATACCATTTGCAGTCAAAGATGGAGAAGCTCTATACAGTCAGTATAAACAAGACCTGAAACTGACTGGCTCAGATCATGAGCTACTCATTGCAAAATTCAGGCTTACTGAAGAAAGTTGGGAAAACCACTAGGCCTTTCAGGTTTGACCTAGATCACATCCCTGATGAATATACAGTGGAGGTGAAAAATAAGTTTAAGGGATTAGATTTGATAGACGGAGTGCCTGAAGAACTAAGGACGGAGATTCGTGACATTGTACAGGAGGCAGCAATCAGCACCTTCCCAAAGAAAAAGAAATGCTAGAAAGTGAAGTGGCTGTCTGCAGAAGCTTTACAAATAGCTGAGGAAAGAAGGAAAGCAAAAGGCAAAGGTGAAAAGGAAAGATTTACCCAACTGAATGCAGATTTCCAGAGAACTGCACGGAGAGATAAGGAGGCCTTCCTGAATGAATAATGTAAGGTAATAGAGGAAAACAATAGAATGGGAAGGACTAGAGATCTCTTCAAGAAAATTTGAGAAATCAAGGGAATGTTTCATGCAAAGCTGGCCATGATAAAGGACAGAAATGGTAGGGTCCTAACAAAAGCAGAAGAGATTAGGAAGAGATGGCAAGAATACACAGAAGAACTCTACAAGAAGGACCTCAGTGTCCTCGACAACCACGATGGTGTGATCACTGACCTCAAGCCAGACATCCTGGAGTGCAAAGTCAAATGAGCCCTAAAAAGAATTACTAACAACAAAGCTAGCGGAAATGACGGTATCCGAGCTGAGCTATTCAAAGTCTTAAAAGATTATGCTGCACTCAATATGCCAGCAAATTTGGAAAACAGTGGCCACAGGATTGAAAAAGGTCAGTTTACATTCCAACCCCAAAGAAGGTGTTATGTATTGGGACTGGAACATCCCAGGACTGTTTTTACCAGAGACTGGCTGAGCTTGGAGCTCTAGAACAATAGCCCACCAGGACTCTGGAGGTGACCGATTAGGAAGTTATGGGTCTGACAATAGCCTATCGTTAGTATTTTTGGGGGGAGTGGGTGGTGTTTGCATGCTATATAAACAGGGCCATTGCCCTGGGTCTTTGCATTGTTCTGGTTGAATCACTAATAAAGCAGAGCTGATCACTAAGCTTGGGGTTGGACCATCCATGGAACCCAGTATTAAACACTGGTGACAAGGATGGGATCCTGTTGTGCGAGCCTAGCACCATGCACATTGCACCACAACCAGGATCATTGCTACCACTCCAGGACTACTTCCAGAGTTCAACCCCACTCACCCAAAGAAATGGGAGGTTTGGGTGGAACGCCTGAAGTACTTCATGGATTTCCAGGGAATCAAGGGCGCCACCAAGAAGAAGGCACTGCTGCCCAGCTCTTGTGGAATTGCCACCCTGGAGCTAGCTCAGGGCCTCATCGCACCGACCTCGTTGCAGCTTGCCACTTTCGATGGTCTCATTACGGCACTCACCAATCACTTCATGCCCCAGCCCACCTGATTGGCTCGCTGCCTCAACTTCTTCAAGCAGAATTAGAGGACCAACAAATCAGCCTGTGCCAACTGGCTCTTTGATGTGAGTTCCAGAACATTGAAGAAGCCCTCCCTGATCGTTTCGTGTTTGGGCTCAAGGATGGAAAGCTCTGTCACAAGCTCATTGGCCAGGAGAACAGCAACCTCCAAAAGGAAATCGGGGAGGCTGCAGTCTTCAAGGAGTCCCAAGTGGTTGGCAACCAGAAGCCCGACCACCATACCGCCTCAGCGCATCAGACTGCCATTCCCTCAGCCTCCGACGGGTCCAACAGCAAGGAGGTCCTGCGGACACACCATCCAGCCCACCGAGACACTGGCCCATCTACCTCATCCGGTTCATGCCCAGGCCCGATCGCCAAGACTGCCTCACTGACCATAAGGAAGGCCGAGCACCGAAGAATAGATGCTTATGAATTATGGTGATGGAGAAGACTCTTGAGATTCCCTTGGACTGCAAGGAGATCAAATCAGTCAATCCTAAAAGAAATCAACCCTGGAAGGCCAGATACTGAAGCTGAAGCTCAAATACTTTGGCCACCAAATGAGAAGGGAGCACTCACTGGAGAAGACCCTGGTGCTGGGGAAAATTGGAGGTAAAAGAAGGGGATGACAAAGGATGAGAAGGTTAGACAGTGTTATTGATGCAACAAACATGAAGTTGAGCAAACTCCAGAGGACGACGGAGGACAGAAGGGCCTGGTGTGATGTGGTCCATGGAGTCATGAAGAGTCGGACTCAACTGTGCGACTGAACAACAACACACACTTCACAGAGGTACTTTACCATATCAGTTTCATACAGACTGAGGAAGCATTCAGCTGATATCACATGAACATTGCAGTAACTACTTCATTACAGTCTTGGTATCAATCCTAACTTTTATTTTTGTCAGGGTCCTTAGTCAGGTTATGCAACACAGGGCTTCATGAGAAGATAACTGTTTATTGGTAAATCCAGTACTATAGACATGTGTACAGTTTGTGTCAGGAATGACCGCCACAACTAGGGCCTCTGACTTATACTAGAATCAAACTTCCCCCCCCCCCGTAAGCATGAGCCCCCAGATACATCTCGTGGGCATGGGCAAAACAACCCGGCAACGTTAACTTTCCCAGCTGTGTAAAACTGCAGCTGGAGCATCTACAAGGTCAAGGTCAAGGAGAGCTGGGACAGAAAATGGGAGGCACCCCTCCACATTCCAAACCTATGACAGAGCTACCTGACAATTTTTTAATGTGACTTTTATGAGCAAGAAGATATTTGATTATTATCAATATTATCATTATAAGTGTCTGACTTAACAACATCTCAGCAACTGTACTAATATATACCAGTCGTGACTTTGGTAGGAAATAGTTCATACCATTTTTAATGCACTTTCTGAAATAACTGTTTAGGAATATAGAGTACGTTGGGATTAAAAGGCCCTTTCCATTTTATGGTTCTAGAGGAAACTTACTAACTTTGCCGAAAGCAGATAACCTGTTAAATAACCTTATCCATTCCACATCAACAATTTTTAAGTGGAAATTATCTTCATGGGCAATGGAGGTACTGGGGTGTATGTTGCAGATAAATTATGTTATCTGTAGACACAATCTTTGCTTAGTTCACTTGTAATGATGAATTTCTACAGAGAGGCATCTGTTAAGCAAACTTTGTAGGGAAGTGGGTTTTTTTTTTTAGGTTATCAAGTTTGTGTTAAATACGTTTTTGTGAAATGATTTTGCAGTTTTCCACAGTCAGAGAAAATATTGCTTCTCATCCATCCCCATCACCTTCAGTATTAACCACTGCTGCTGTGGAAGTTGTTAATAACTATAAGGGTAGTGTGTGAATTATACAGCATTACACTGCATCAGTGGGAGTAATCCAGAATAAGCGATTTGAAGATTGTGGTGGGAAGATTGCACCCTTAACCTTGAGACCTCCTAAATTGGTTCTGCAGTACTTAAAGAATGATACATATATGGTAAGATAAAAAACCCTGAAATATTAACCAAGGTGATTTTCTCAGGCCTGGCTGAATATAAATTTAAATCCCCCAATAACTTCCTTTCCTTGTATGTGTCCTTTAAATATCTGGAATATAACCTTATACAGTAATTTGAATGTATGAGTCACGCTGCTAAACCAATTTTTTTTTTGGCTCCTTATGTATTGCAGCCAAGTTCTTGCTATTTACATCTATGGCTATTTGTTGACTGATAGAACTTGATATATTTCTCATTAAAAATTTGGTGTTGGCAAGTTGATTGAAGAACTCAGTCAAAGTGTTGCTCTAACCTTTTGCATTACACAGAACTCTTCTTCAGGCAAAACCAGTTTTCATAGTGCAAAAAAAGAGGCACAAGATCTTCCATGTCCATTACAGTTAACAGTCAAGGTCTTACAGCATTTTATTTCTTTATTTTGCTAGTATGTTTTTATCCCACCTTTCTTCCAAGGAGCTAAAGATAGCTTACAACATTATTTTCCTCCTGTGAGGTTGGTTATGCTGAGAGAGAGGGGGAGGGAGAGAAAGAGACTGGTTCAAGTGGGGTTGCCAGCCTCCAGGTGGGGCCTGGAGAGCTCCCACTTTTACAACTGATCTCCAGCTGACAGAGATCAGCTTCCCAGTATAAAATGGCTGCTTTGAAGGGTAGACTCATTGCATTGTACCATGCTGAGGCCCCTCATGTCCCCAAACCCCACCCTCTCCCAGATCCACCCCCAAAGTCTCCAGGTATTTTCCTCTTTTTTTAAAAAAATTGCCCCAAAGGGCAAAATTTTATTAATTTTAATAACATTACAAACTTTACATACAATCATTGAACTTACAGTCCATAAAACACACACACAAACATTGATGGGGTTTTAAATCTTCATAGTTACTACAAGCTTTTCAGCCTAAATGCGAACATTTCTTTCTACTTTTAAGGAGTGTGAGTACCTTATTGGGTTATATCAATATCATGCTATATCTTATAATATTGTCATTTAATTTTAACTGCCTAAATATATTTATTGTACCAACTGTAAAATCATATCCATGTGTTCTGAAATGTAGCGTCCGGAGTTCCTTACATCAATAAAGTCAGTTTGTCCATTTCTGCTGCCTCCAAGACTTTATTTATATATTCTTGTTTTGTAGGTGTCTCCACCGTCTTCCAGTATTTAGCATAAGCAATTCTAGCTGCTGTAGTTAGATATACTATAAGATAACTATCGTCTTTACTAAAATATTTTGGCAATATATTTAATAATAGTACCTCCAGTGTAAACGGTATAGCCGTACCTAACACCCTTTGCATCAACTCATGAATCCATACCCAATATTTTTTGCTTATCTCACAATGCCACCACATATGGTAAAACGAGCCCACCTTCTTTTCACATTTCCAACACATATTTGAACATTTATTGTCATACTTCGCTAACCTTTCTGGTGTAATATACCATCTATAAAACATTTTGTACACATTTTCCTTATTAGCCACTGCTTATGTGATTTTTACAGTTTTCTTCCATATTTGATCCCATTGCTCAAAATCAATATTATGTCCTATATTTTGGGCCCATTGGATCATATTACCTTCACTGATTCCTCTAACATCATATCATTAAGTAAAACAGTATAAGTTCTTTTTGTGAATTTTTGCTCAGTCATTGTCATAATATTTTCAATTTCCAACAGATTCTCATAGAACCCTATCTTTTTGTCTTTAGCAAATCTAGATTTTACTTGGGCTTTTTTCCACCACAGTAGATCTTCTAGTGGTTTCAACTTGTCTTTAGAATCCAACATATCCTGATATCGTCTTGGTTTTTCTTCCTCATAAATGTTGGGTAGAGTAAAAGCTTCTAAAGGCGCAATCAGTCTGGAATTTCTTGAATAATATTGTTTAAATATGGTTTCCCAGACTTTCAATAAGGATGCACGAAGCCAATGTTACTTGAAATACTTATGCAATGATGCCTTCCCATACCATAAAACGCATGCCATCCTAGCTGCAAGTCATGGCCTTCTAGTGTTAATATTCTCCAGTCTTCTAGAATGATCCAGTCTCTGATCCAAGCCAGTGCCACTTTTCTATAGTATAGGGTCCAGTTGGAAAATCCAAAGCCTCCCCATTTTTAAAAGTCTTTTAAGGCCTTCAGCCTTATTCTGGGACACTTCCCTTGCCAAATAAATTTCAAGACCATTTGGTCCAAGTCTTTGAAAATTTGCTGGTTTTGCAAAATGGGAATTGTCTGGAATATGAAAATCCATCTTGGAAAAATATTCATTTTAATTAGGGCAACTCGGCCCATTAGTGATATCTGTAGATTTTTCCATTT
Organism: Gekko japonicus; assembly: GCF_001447785.1. Lineage (NCBI taxonomy): Eukaryota > Metazoa > Chordata > Lepidosauria > Squamata > Gekkonidae > Gekko > Gekko japonicus. The sequence continues at coordinate 32,541 of NW_015170309.1, read as the reverse complement.
TTCTAAATCCAGTTTGGTTGCCTTCAGCTGTTCTTTATAGTTATTCTCTTCTAGTGCACTAAACTTTTTGGCAACATAATTCCTAGGTATTTTATTTTCTCTTGCAACTTAAAATTTGAAGCTTCTTGTAGTTGTTTTGCCTGTCCTGTATCCATATTTTTAGTTATAATCTTGGTTTCATTAATATTAACTCTCAATCCTGCTACCTGTCCATAATCTTGACGTTTTTCCTTCAAAGGACCTATAGAAGACAGTGGATTCTCCAAAATAAACACCAGGTCATCTGCAAAAGCCAGTAATTCCTCTCCTTTCAACTTAAGCCCTTGAATCTGTTTTTCTCTTCTTATTGAATCACTGAGTATTTCGAGTGCAAAAATGAATAAGAGCGGTGAGAGTGGACATCCTTGTCTTGTCCCTTTTTGAATTTCAATGTTTTGCGTCTGGTCTCCATTGATCATGACAGTCGCATTTTGTTTAGTATAAATGTCTTGTATCATCTTAACAAACTCCGACCCCGCCTGGGCCATTTTTAATGCTTCTAATACAAAAGACCAATTGACATTATCAAAGGCTTTCTCTGCATCTAGAAAGATCAAAGCCAATTGTTTTTCCGGGTGAGCCTCATAATACTCTATCACGTTTATGATACATCTCAGATTGTTCCTTATTTGTCTTTTAGGCAGAAATCCTACCTGATCTCTATGTATAATTGTTGATAATATTTTTGAGTATTTCAGCTATCACTGAGGCAAAAATTTTATAATCCACTTTAAATAGTGAAATTGGTCTATAATTTTTAATTTCTTTTTCTTCTAGACCTTTTTTATGTATCAAAGAGATTATTGCTTCTTTCCATGTGTCTGGAATATTTCCCCATTGTCCATGATATTTTTACATACATCTTTTAAGTAAAGCATTAATTGTTCTTCAAATTCAAGATAAAATTCAGTTGGAAGTCCATCTGGACCTGGTGCTTTGTCTTTGTTTTGTTTACTAAAGTGTTACTGTATGTGATGTAATGGAACAGAGCTTACTGGAGCTACTCCATAGAACATCTGAATAACAATGTAAACATGATGCTTTACTGAATGTTGGGTGTAACAGAATGCTTGAATGTAAATATGGTTTTATTTTGTATATTGAATGGCAAACTGTGCATCCAGGCTCAGTCTTAAGGGGGAGTGTCGTGATACACTTATAATATTAAGACTGGCCTTAGATGAGTTTGATCTGAGGTGTCAGTGAAGTGATAGTCAACATGTGACAACAGTGGGCATGTGACTGCAGGGAGGCTGGCCAGAACTGGATTGAGGCAGTGCAACCTGGCACTTAGTGTATTGCAAGGAGGTTGCATCAGCCATGAGCTGATTGGCCAGCAGGTGTATAAATGTACAGCTTGTACAGTATCTTTTTCCTTCTCAATGTATCAGTTGCAGCGGAGCATATTGACACTCAGAACTGTATATAGGTGGTGGCTGGGTGAGAATAAACTCACAGTGGTTGCACCTAAGTTCCTGACTCCATTCATCATTGGGTACTCTATCTCCCTTGGGCTCTAACGTGCCAGCCAGCATTCCACACGGACCGCGACAGGGAGTGTGCTGTCCCAAACAGCGTTTAACTTTAGCTAAGTAGAACTGCCATATATCTTTAAGAGAAGTGGCCTCTGGGAATTGAAGTCTTTAGTTAGACATCCAATAGCATTCTTGTAACTGGCTGATCAACAGTCATTTTTGGCTCCGAGAGACGCGGGGAATTAGAGCTATACAGCCTTCTTCCGTTCCTTTGTCTACACTTTAAACTGCAAGGAAGGCGGAGCACACTATCTTTTCACCATGAGCCAGAGACAGAATTAGATCACCAAAGATGTAAGTAAGACTCCTCCTGAATGCATGTGAAAACTGAATAAAATGATTTAATTCTTCATGAACCTGGCTTCTGCGTTGAATCACGTCCAGAAGACGCTCCTAACAAAGCGTCAGATAAATTCCATCATAGAGATCGGTTGATTCAGGATTTTTCTTTGTTCTTCTGTAATCTCCTTTGGTTGATGTATTTCTAGATAATCCTTTATCTGTTCTGTATTAATGTCTGATTTTCTATAAAGTTGTTTGTAGAAATTTTCTACTATAATTTTCATCTTTTGTAATCTATTTGTTTCTGACATATCTCCTTTGTTCAATACCTTTAAATAAGATTTTTCCTTCTGATTCCGTATTTTGTAGGTCAGCCATCTTGTTGGTTTGTTGGCATTCTCAAAAAAGTTTTGTTTAGCAAACAATAATTTCTTAGCTAGTTTCTGTTTAAGTAAACAGTTCAATCATTTTATGTTGTGATAGCTTTAATTTTGATTTTGTATCTAAAGATAATGGGTCAGCCATCAATTTTCCTTCTTGAATCGAAATTGTTATATTCTTGCTTTTTTAGTGTGTTCACTCTAGCCAATGCTCTTATCACTTGCCCTCTTGAGAATGCTTTGCACGTGTCCCATACTGCCTTTATAGGCATGGTTGGTTGTAGATTTTCCTTAAAGAAAAACTTAAGTTCTTCCTTCATTTTATTCACAAACTTAACATTTTTCAAGACAGTTGTGTTCAATGTCCATCTACTTCTTGGCTTAGTTTCCTGTAATTCTAAGGTAATAGGATTATGGTCTGCAAAAATGACTGCTTCAATCTCTGCTTCCAATAGATCTTTAATGACAGTCATCGAAATCCAACACATATCCCATCTGGACCATGAATTGTGCCTAGCTGAGAAGAAGGTATATTGTTGCTTAGTAGGATTTTTTACCTTCCATGCATCTACCAAGTTCAGTTATTCCAGCCGTTCACACAAAGCTGGTGGAAATCCATTGCCTCCTTTCTTCTTCCCCTTTCCTTTATATTTGTATGGATTTATTTTTCTGTCTTCCTTCTTATCAAAGACCGCATTGTAATCTCTTATGATACAAATCTCCTGAAATTCTTGTTGGAGGATCACATTTTGTAGTTTTCTATAAACATTTTCTTGATGTTGGTTTGGGGCATAGATGTTTACAATAAGCATCCTTTTCATTTGCCGTTGTACATCAACCATTAGAATTCTTCCATCCTGGGATGTATAAATTTGTTCTGGCTGGAGATGGTCTTTTACAAATGTAGCTACCCCTCTTTTCTTTTTCTCCTTATCTGATGCAATGAAGACTTTACCAAGGCCTTTCACTTGTAAATGTTTTTTGTCCTTTTTTATATATATGAGTTTCCTGAAGACACACAATATCCAAATTTTGCTTTTTAAGTTGGTGGAATATTCTTCTTCTTTTCTGTGGGCCATTTAAGCAGTTCACATTCACTGAGATAAATTTTATTTTGCCCCTATCCATCTTGATCCTGATTCTGTATGTCCTGTTTTTCCCTTGTGAATTGCCTTGTGGTTGACTGGGGATTTCCTTGTTGTTCCGGGTCTTCTCATTCTAGGTGGTTTTGCACTAGGTGCTACTGCACCTTGGAGGCTTTCTTCTTCTTCTTCCTCCAATTCTCCCTCTTCTTCTTCCTCTCCTTTTCCTTCTTGCTCTGTTATCAGTTCATCTCCATAGTTCTTTAAAAAGTCTTCTGCCTTGAAAATTGATGCTATCCTGTATTTCTTACCTCTGTAGTTGAAGAACAATCCTTCAGGTAGGAGCCATCTATATGTTATTTTATTGTTTCTCAGAACTGTTGTCAGGTTGCTATATTCTTTTCTCTGACTCTCCATGGGATTTCTTTTAAAACATTAATTTCTGTCTCTTTCATCATCAGTGGTGAGGCATTCACTTCCCTCAGTTTCTTATCTCTGACGGCTCTCGTGAAAACGTATTTACACCTCTCAGTGTAATTGGAATCTCGTTGTATAGGCTGAGTTCATTCTATAAGCAACAACAATTTCTTGGGCAATCTTGTCTTCCTGTTCCATGTTCATATGTTCAGCTAATAATTTCGCCATATTAGCAGGGAGATCTTCATTCTTTTCCTCAGGTACATTCTGAAATCTTAACATGAAGGCAGCCCTTTCAACCTGAAGTCTCGTAACAATTTGCTCTAGCAAGGACTATCTCGTGTCTGCATCATTAAGTTTAGTCTCCATTCCTTTTGTTTTGGTTTCTATTTTTTCTGTTGTGATTTTCAGTTCAGAATTTTTTTGGATATTATCTGTTATTTGCTTTTGGAGCGCTTGCAGGCTTGTTGCAAACTGATCAGTTATATCTTTCATGGCAGATTTGATAGGGTCCACAGCTTCCGTAATTGAAATCCAAATTTCTTCCATGATGGTCTTGATTGGTTCCACGACATTATTTATAGAACTTAAAATATTCACTTGAACCAGTGCCTGCATCTCTTTTTGTGGGGGAACTGAGAATTTGGATGCTCCAGTTCCAGGGATTACTGGTGAGGAGACTAGTGTTTTTACTTGTTTGGCATCACCTGCTTTGCCTGCCATCTTTATAGTCAGTTTATATTCAAGTTTAACAAAAGGCACAACATTTCTCTTGCACTTCAACTCAGGTCTTTATTTTGTTCTCTTGTAAAAATGTTTTCTTAAAAAGATGTTTTGGAACATCTAGAAACGCTGGCTCACTGCCCAGGATTTGTTTTTAATTTCCCAGTTAATTGTTTGGGTTTTTTCTTGTTCAGTATTTGCTAGTCCTTAACCACAAATATGCGTCTCAAGGTCACTGGTATTTGCCTCTCCCTCCAGCTGAGTATTGCTTCAGAGACCAAGAGCTCATGGGGGGGCCAGCTTTTAAACCAGTTAATTAATATTCCCAAGTTAGAAAAAAAGCAGGCCCTTTGATTTGCACTCTCTTGTAACTTTTAGCTCATTTATATAAGCAGTTCACAGTTTAATTTCTCCAATATTTTTTTTATTCTTCTGAGACCTCAGAAAAATGTGTAAAAGGGTTCCCCAATATTTCAACCCTGCCCCTGCTGGGGTAAAAATTGAGATTGATGCAATAGAGGTCCCCCAATCTCTACAAACTATCACAGCTTAAAGTTGGTGTCCCTATGTAGGGTAGTACAGTTGCTAGGCAAGTTCCTCTTAAAGCATCGCCCTTATATAGAAAATTAAAGTAGCTTTGTCTCCCTTTAACTCCTTTCATTGGCCGCTTAAACCGGGGGGGGGGGCTTCCCGCCTTAGCTTCTTTCTTCTTTTAGGACAAAAGCTTGGGCAATGTCCCTCTTTATACCCAGAAATAAAGTACTTTACTCACAGATCCTCCATGTGCTTGCTAAGCGGCATTTCTAACCACCACCCCTTGGTGCAGAAAGTGACAGCTTTGCCCATAAAGATGGGCTCCTCTTCGGATTCAGCGTTGGAGGTGATCCCTGGTGCTCCCCATGAATTGCCATGGCACAGAGGACCAGATCAAGCCTCTTTCTACCCACAGCCCCCTTCCCCGGGGGGTGGGGGTCTTTGTATGATTGTGAGATCTTTTAATCGAACCCAGAAGTGGCCAATGCACTCATGTGCAACCATCTTGCCACGCTGCAGTCTGCGTCTCCCAAGTCTCCAGGTATTTTCCAACCCAGACCTGGCAACCCCAGGTTCAAGGTTAGTGAGTGAGTGAGTGAGTGAGTGGGGACTTCAACCTATGTCTCTGTAGGCCAACATTGTCAGCACTAAGCCACAATGGCCGTTGGCACTTGTTTGGCAGATTTTCAGCAGTGGTAAGTTATCAAATCTGAACCACTTTCAGTTTCTGTCAGTTTTGCTACAGTTCTTTGCTGTGCTCATGAGAGTGCTAGACCTCAAGGTAAATAGGACACACAAAGGTGTTTGTCTTTAGCCAGTAAGTTGTGCCTGGATCAGGGTTACCAACCTCCAGGAGGCTGAACTTTGTAAGGAAAAATGAAACCTTGTTAGAGAAAAATGTATCTTCTTTAATTATCCAGTGAATAACAAATCATAAAGGTGTTTTCTTTGAAGTAAATTGGTCTCAAGTTTTTCTTTCTGCTGGTACAGCACTCAATGGACCATTTTACTCAAGGTTTCATCAGATGAGATCTTACACCTTTTGTATTTTTTCTACTCCCTCTGGAGACCTCCTGGAATTACAACTGATCTCCAGGCAACAGAGAGCAATTCACCTGGAGGAAGTGGACACTTTGAAAGGTGGACTCTGTGGCATTATACCCCATTGAAGACTCTTTTATTCTGAAACCCCAGCCTCTCAGGCCTCCTCTCCAAATCTCCAGATATTTCCCAATATGGAGCTTACAGGTCTAGCCTAGATTGTATAGATACTTTATTTGATTCATACACATTTCATAGTTAGACACTGTGCCAAACTCCACATTATGGCAGCCATAAATTTGACCTGTGGCTACCAATGCCATTTTACAGAAGACTTTGATCTTTGAGGGCCCAATCCCTATTGGGCCCACAGTGCAGGGGGACCCAGCAATCTTTGTTTCCCACATACATGCCTCATTTTTAACAGCCATGGGGGGCCTGTTTCAGCATTTGAAAAGGCAAGGGTAGGGAAACAAGACTACCTGCCCACCCAGTACCATGGGCCAGGCCCTCATAGCATTTTTTAATGGTTGAATTCTGCTGTAAAATGGCACCAGTATCCATGGGTTGAGTCTGTGGCTGCTATAACATGTAGTTTGCCCCAAGGAAGTGTGTACTGCATGTTCTCACAACACAGTGTTATGGCTACAGTAAGCATTTTTCTCTCCTCAAGAAATTTTCTTCTCTTTTATCTCCCATCTTGGTAATGCTTGGCTTGTTAACCTAAAGGCTACCCAGCTTAGCTGATGGATTAATTCTCTTTTGCTTTGCCCGGGCAACCTGAAACCTCAGGCCCAGTAAAATTGGCCTTCTAAATAACTGGGAGAAAAATCTAATTAATTTAATTGTCTCAGCTTGTAAGAGCTTACTATACCTTCTTGTAACAAGCATACACCCTGTCCTGTGCCAGGAGTAGGCTACACCACCCATGACACTGTTTATTCTATATACATGTTATATGCTGTATAATAGTGAGCACATAATCCGTCATTAATGGAGCTTCCATCAAGTACATATGAACTGATGGCTAGTGAGCTTTCTTACATCCAGGGCTGTGGTACAGTAACATGGCTCAATGTATTATGAAGGTGATCCCTTTCTCCATCACTTCTAGTCTTTGTACCACCTGTTTGTAACAGCTGTGGTTTCAAGGCAGCCAGAAAGCATTCCATTAAGGCACAGATGGTCAAGACCATGGAAAGCTAGCTTCATTTTGCCTTTTCTTGATCCATTGGGTGCAGTCAGGCCAAGAAGTTTGTAAATCATTTGCATCAGCAAGGTTACAACTTCTGTTCAGAGTACAGTGTTCAGATCAAAAGGGGAAAAAAGGAGCTAGATGAGTCATACCCAGATTTGACATGATGTCATGTGGATGGTCATATATACCCCATGTGGATGCAGCCTGGATACGCACAAACCCAGGAATAACACTCCCCAACGGATGAACTGCTAACAGTGTTGGCTGTACATCACTCCATCATACCCCACATTCCTCAAGCACTCTAGACATGAAAGCTGCTTCATTAGTAAGAAAACATAAACTTGCCATCCAATTAAAATGTAATCTCATCCAGTACAAATGGGGAAGCTCACAGTTGCCAAATTCATTTGTTTCAAATAGCTGTAATCTGGATGTTAAAGCCTTCCTGGTTGTTCAAGTTTTGCTATATATGCCATCACTGGCATTTACCAAATGAGTTAGCTGAATCATCAACCAGGATGAACTGCTGGCAAACTGGCCTTCAGAACATACAAAACAATCACATATGTGGGGGGAAATGCATAAAGCAGTATTTATTTTAAAATACTTCTCTTCCCCTCTCTCCCACTGAATGGAATGCAAGATACTTACATGAATAGTGCAATCCTATGCAGAGTTACTCCAGTCTAAGACCATTGATTTCAACAGACTTGGACTAGAATAACTGCATAGGATTGCACTATTAGTTAAACCCAGTGAACATGACAGTACAATTTTTGCCATTAAGTTGCATCCAACTTATGGTGACCTCGTAGGGTTTTCAAGACAAGAGAGTTTCAAAGGTTGTTTGCCATTGCCTGCCTCCATGTTGTGATCATGGTATTCCAAACACTAACCAGGGCCAATGTTATGTATTAAGTTGATAAAGCATTGGTTTAGCTTAAGCAGAGTTCCATTAGAACGTAGCATTACATGGACTGACAAATAGACCAATCAGAGAAGCCTTTGATTTCGGCGGGAACCAATCTCATTGGTACCAAGCTCTGTATTCTGATTGGTTGTTATCTGTTTGTGGGGGGTGGTTTTGCCCTTTCAAATCATATATGTCAGCCTTGTTCTATGCATTTTTGTCTAGTGTTATTATGAGCTGAATAAAATGCAATCACTTGGTTAAGAGCTGCCTTGATCTCAGTTCATAATAGCCAACCATGCTTAGTTTCTGAGATCTGATGAGATCAGGCTAGCCTGGGCTACCCAGGTCAAAGAAACAGTGCAGTAGCAACAGTTAATAAAAATCTCCAATATAGGCATGACCAATCTGAATCCTTTCTTAGGAAGAAGTTTTTGGTAAACTTAAGGTACACACAAAAGGAGGGCTGAGCAGTTTGTCTTCCGCAGCCCTGGCTGGAAACAGTCTCTCCCTTGGAAGCAGCAGAGTCCTAGGAAAATGTTCTTATAATGCCTCAGGCACCAAGCACTCTCCTCTTCCTACTGGTGTTGGTAGGTGATGTGGAACAAAAGTAACAACCACTTCTTATAGCAGTACCACTGGCTTTATGTCAACTGCCACAATACTTCTAAAGTCTGGAGTACCTTTTTTTAGGTTGTGCTGACACTGCTTTTTACTTTTGCTTTATTAAACCCTAATTTTAAAAAAAATCTAAATTTTTGGCATAACCTGGACTACCCCTTGGTTTTCAGAAATCCTCACCTTTGCCCTCTATGTTCCTCCCTATGAGCTTTTTGATCCACGCAGTTCAGTTCATAATATATATATATATAAAGAAAGTCCCCTTACCGTAAAATCAATGCCCAGGCCTAACCGCTGGACCTAGAGAAACCAAATTCAGGGAAAGCTCTCCTACCATGGCGTAGGTGCTCACTAAAGAAGGGATTTTTAGAAATTCGACCTGTTAGATGTAGGAATGCCATGGAAGATCATCTCCGATCATGGCTCCCAGTTTGTTTCTAAGTTTTGCAGGGAGCTCATGAAACTGATGGGGCTGGAACGGGGCATGAGCAGTGCCTACCATCCTGAGACAGCTGGGCAAACGGAGTGAGTTAATCAAACTCTTGAACAGTATCTCAGGTGTTTTACTAATTTCCAGCAAGACGACTGGGAGGGGCTTCTCCCCTTGGCTGAGTTTCTGGTGTGTCCCCATTCATGGCGGTCTATGGAGGGGGAAGTAGGTGACTGGTGTAAGCACCTTAAAGAAGCCGGGCCAGTCCTGTGTAAAACCTTGGATGTGGCCAAACAGGCTTACAAAACGCAAGTGGATAAGAAGTGTTCTGATGCCTAGGATATCCAGCCAGGTGATTCTGTTTATGTCTCTACCAAGAACATTAAAGGGCTATGACAGTAAGCACCTTAAAGAAGCCGGGCCAGTCCTGTGTAAAACCTTGGATGTGGCCAAACAGGCTTACAAAATGCAAGCAGATAAGAAGCGTTCTGATGCCTGGGATATCCAGCCGGGTGATTCTGTTTATGTCTCTACCAAGAACATTAAAGGGCTATGACAAGGGTTGCCAAACCACCCAGTTTGCCAGGGGTCCCCCATTTTGGGGGGGTCTATCTGCTGCTGGCCAGATGGCCGGTGGGAGAAGCCCCTGATCTCTGCTTGAGATCAGGCTTGCAGGGAAATGCCAGCTCTGTGCACTTAAAAGGGAAACGCCGGCTCTTTGCTCTTTAAGCAGAAATGCCAGCTCCCTGCACTTAAAAGGAAAACACCAGCTCCTTTAAGTGCAGGGAACTGGCGTTTCTGGAGATTGGGCACACGGGCGGGTGATGGACGTCCCCAACATGATGTCATCATGTCGGGGATGCCCCGCCCCCTCCAGGAATACCCCCAAAGTCCCCCGCTGGGGGCAGAAGATGGACTTGGCAACCCTAGCTATGACCTAGTCATAAGTTGGGGTGGAAGTTTGTGGGACCTTTCAAATTATCACGGAAAATCAATGATGTGGCTGTGGAACTTGAATTGCCCAAAAATCTAAGACATTTGCATTCCGTTTTCCATTTCAGCCTACTGCGCCATGATCCAGGGCCAAATGTCTGGTGACTGCAACAACTATGCCCCCCCTCCAATTCTTGTGCAAGTTAAACTGCGGCATGAAGTTGCTGACATTTTGGACTCTAAGCTGAAGCGAAATAAACTGTATTATTTGATTGAATGGGTGGATTTTGGTCCCCAACAGAGGGAATGGGTGGCAAATGAACATGTTGCCACCCCCCCCCCCCCCCTCTTTAATTCCCCCCTCACCCTTTTCC
>NW_015170309.1:9415-21414 GCF_001447785.1 Gekko japonicus | reverse complement strand
CATCACCACTCCCTCACACCAACTCCCCCTCACACCTCTCACCTCTTACTGCCCCCAAGAAAGCTCCTGGCAAACGTCGAGCTAGATACACCAATGCTACAAGAGGAGGCAACTTAGGAATGCAGCAAAGACATTTGCACATAGTACTTCTGCAGTGCACTGAGCTGCACAGGCCAACTACCAGCAAGATCACCCTGAGGTGCTCAGGACAACACAGTCTCCATATGAGCAAAACAATCCAGCAACACAAGTAGAGAGGCCATCACTTTCGTGGAAGGTAGCAGGAGTTGACTTAACAGACGACTGCTTCTTAAATGGACAGTTCTATGTGGCCTGCTCCAGAGTGAGCTCACCAAGCAGCCTGGTGATCCTAGCACCTGAGTGCAGAACCACCAATGTGGTCTAGAGAGAGGTCCTTCCGTAGAGAAAATGTCTCATTTCATTTCTTACACTGCAATCTTCTCTATTAGAATTCCTACAACAAATGTTAGATTTTAGACTTCACATCATCAGTATTATAACTGGATTTACGGAACTTAAATACCGTAGCTGAAATACTATAAAGTCAGGGTCAATCTATTAGGCAAAAATTGAGTTTTAGGCATTGGGTCTAAAAATTCTTCTTTAAGCACCTTTGGGTGATTTGTTTATTTTGTTGTGTATATGTGCTTTGGCCCTGACCTGGATATCCCAGGCTAGGCCAATCTCACCAGATCTCAGAAGCTAAGCAGGGATAGCCATGGTTAGTATTTGGAGGAGAGACCAAAAAGGAATACCAGAGTTATGATGGAGAGGCAGACAATGGCAAACCACCACTGGTCGTCTCTTGCCTTGAAAATCCTACTTACAGTTCGTTGCCATTTTAAATCCATAAGCCTGTTTTCCTTTCCATAAGTCAAATAAACCACTTTAAAGTAAGTTAAGTCCCCGTGAAGATATTTTTCCAGCTAACAGATAGAAGATTTCAGTGTGCTATTTTGCCCCTATATTTTTGATGCGATAACTCCCCTAAGCTCTGCCGAGCCACTCGCAGTGGAAGTCTCCACCTCCCTTTGCCTCTGGGGAAGATTTATGGGGGCAATCAAGTGTTCTTTTCCGAGTTTGAAGGTTGAAAGAAAGAAGAAAATACTCACTAAGTCTTCGCCAAGATGATTGTGACAAGGTAGGAGGCCCTTGTATGGGGCTGTTACAGCTTTCCAGCTGTGCTCCCATGGCTGGTCTTTCGGAGCTCCTTGCTCAAGACACTCTGACTCCTACTCTCGCTGTTGCCACAAGCTGGGGGCTCAGATTTAAAGTCTTTTGCTTCCAGTTCCTGCACCCGAGGAACTGGAGGAACCCTTGTCAAGTCCGAAAAAATTCGGAAAAGTCAAGGAAGTCCCCTAAAAAGGCTCCAAAAGCTGGTGAGACTCAGAGATTCCTGAGTGCTCAACCAGTCCGCTGCACAGAAGCCCTTCCTCTTCTGTATTTTATTTTGCTTGATCGTCCTGCATACATCTATGTGCTTTCTTCTCTCAGGGATGTGATGTACAGAGTTTGTGACTGTTTTAAGTTTACAGAACCTCCCATTAACCATCCTTGTATAAATATCTATCACAAATTGGTGAGGTGACTGCAGATTTCCAATGTCATGTTTTTGGGTCGGGAATTGCTTCTGCCTTGCAGATGGCTGGTTACATACTTCACACTCAGCATGGATACTTGTAACTCAGCATATCTCTTCAGTACTCTCTCATCTGATAGGAAATCAAATGCTGTGGTAACATGCCTGTGATTTCTCATCACTTATGAAAGGGGGGAATATGTGACCATTCAGAATCAATGGCATGCAATGAAAAGTAAACACAAAATAAGAAGGCCTTTAGTAGATTCAGAAATCCAATATGATTTTATTAAATGTAGGGTGGGATTCAGAGCTGAATCCTGTGCTAAGTACTTTTACACACACAGAACAGAACAGAGAACAGAACAGAAACCTTTATTGGCATAACATAAGTAAGCCAGGCAAGGAAACGTTTAAGGGGTAGTACAAGAACAACATCAACCAATATTCCCGATATTCCAAAATACAAGACAATCCTAACATGATTTACAAGAATTACAGAGTATTACTCTTGATTTCCATACGTAGGTCAAAAATTCAGCGACAGATAGTGTTATTGCTGGGCTCTGGTCTGCTAAAAAAAAAATTAAATCCCTGTCCAGAAGATCTCTCTGCGAAGGGAGGAAAGGGCGAATCAGGTTATTGCGCATAATGGAGTATTTGGGACAGCGGAGAAGGATATGGGTAATAGAGTCAGGTTCCCCAAGATTACAGTTACAAAGTCTATCCCTGTACGGAACACCCTTGTATCTACCTGAGACCACTACTGAGGGGACAAGGTTAAACCTTGCAAGCATAAAAACCCTCCTAAAAACTGGGGCCAATGTTATGTATTAAGTTGATAAAGCATTGGTTTAGCTTAAGCACAGTTCCATTAGAATGTAGCATTACATGGACTGACACACATGGAATGGGGCTGGCTAATTTTTCCTCCCAAAGGATCATCTTCAGTGACTGAAAGCTTTTGCCTTTGGTGATGGGTTTCTTAGGGTGCTATCACTAGAAGGTGGAGATAAAACACCAATGCATGCAGAGCACCACACTCTGTGCTTAGGATTCCACTCGAAAGGACCTTAGTAGCTCATTGTTAAGCAAAAAGTAGAAGTCAATTGCCTCAGAGCCTCCCCCCATCCCATAGCTGCCACAGCTACCAGTTGGGATATCTTGATAAGTTGATGAGTAACTGCTGTGGCCTAAATCCTGTTGTCATTCTCTGTGCACCCTTTTTGCCAGAGGTTTTTGAGCCAAAGCCTAGAGCCTCCAAGAACTACCAATACCATAACACACTGCATTTTCCCCCAGAAAGGCTTGATGCATCAGGGCCACTTGCTTTTCTAAGGCCAACATATCATGATCTCGATCACTGGAACAGGCTCAACCTCCACCTGGAAACCAGAGGTCTTGACAGTGACACGGACCACAGAGCCAAAACCTTCCATAAAACAGACTTTGTCTGGAAGAAGCGACATCAACAGGACCTGGAGGATGACGATGATGATTATCATCATCATCAAAATTTGTATCCTGTTTTTCTGCCTTACAAGGGCAGCCAAAATGGCTAACAAAATATACCAAAAAAGGGCCTACTTTATGCAGAAGTCTTCCCTGTCAAATGCAGTTTGTGGAGGGAATTTGTATCTTAGTGGAAAATTTGTTCAGGAGAAATGGTTATGCGAACTGAGAAAAGCAGCATTAGAGTATGCAATTAAGGAACACTTTCTCCTAAACCATTCTATCTTCTGTGAGATAATTGCAAGCAAAAGATTGGATTAGTCTTAATCAGCAAGGACTGGTACATCATCCTCTAAAGAAATGTCAACCTCTTGCAATGAATACATCCCGTCTCTGTCAGATGACATGTGAAAATGGAAAAGGAACAAACAGGACATTCTGATTTATAGGGCTTTTAAATAATAATAAAAAACACTGCAAAATGGTCTCTGGGATTTAGGCAGGTCAAAAGGACAAAATTCTAATCTTGGCAAAGGAAGGGATGGGGGGGGGGGAGGGGGGGATCATCATAATTATGTGAGAGCAGAAATTTTACTCAATGTCCTAAGAAGTAGATTACATCTTTTAAAATGTCAACACATTCCCAATTATTTATTTCTAAGAATTAACTCCAATATACTAAAATTGGTTTGTCTCTTTACTTCAAAGCAGAATCTTGCTGATAAAAATTGGGTCAAATAAGCTACGTCAACATGCCAGTAATCTAGAGGACTGTGAATGTGGTATATTTTTCTTAGCTTCCTTTTCAGAGTGCATCTCCATGGGAAACCAAGCTGGTCCATATACCCTAGGCAGCTCAGAGCACTGCATATGGGTGTAGTGTAATGTATGAATGTGACCTGGAAATCTTTCTCAACCATGAATTCACTAGAGGGCCTTAGGCAAGCTATTGATCTGATTTCACTGGTTTCTTTTCTGGCTGTTTTGATGTTTGTTTTACAACTGTTTATTTTATTTCCTTAATTTATACCCTGCCTTTCTCCTCAGATAGGGACACAGAGTGGCTTATGCCATTCTCCTCTCCTCCATATTATCCTCCCAACAATCCTGTGAGGTAGATTAGGCAGAGTGTGTCACTGGTCCAAGGTCACCCAGAAAGCTTACAAACCTGGTTCCCCAGATACTATGCTGACACTTTAACCAGTATACTTATGTGTACTTTACATAGGCGTCAACTTCAGGGGGGCTCGGGGGCTGAGGCTATCCCAGAAATTTTCCAGGGAAGACTGAGCCCCCCCCCCCCAGGGCAACAATGCTCCAAGCCTTGCACCCGCACCCCATTTTGAAAGTGGAGGTTTTCCCCCCTCCACTTTCTGTTGGATGGATTGGGACTGGGAGGGAAGTCAGGGCAGGGGCTGGCTTCCTAGAAGCTAAGCCCCACCCCGCAGCTCCCAGCAGCCCTCAGTTCAGCCTAGAGGAGCTGGAAGCTGGAGGGTGCTGCACATGGCTTAATCTTCGTTGCTTTCCCACCACGCAGACTGCAGAGAAAAGTAAGGACTGAGCTGGCTGGGGCAGTGTGGGTGGGGGGATGTTTTCAGTGGTGGTGGTAGGCAGCCATGTGGGAGGATTGGGTGGGGGGAACAAAGCACCGGTTAGATTTCTGCCTTCCCATAGGCACGGGAGCTCTACCCCAGCCGATTTTGGGACTGCAATGAGAAGCCGGCCCCCAGCAACTGCTCCTGGATGGCCAAGGGGTGATTGGGCCCTGGTTTGTTATGGATCTTCCCCCCCCCCCATTGGAGCAAGCCCTGAGGGTCCCAATGCAGGCCTCCCTATCTGCATTCCACTGGCCAGGAGCCCAGGTGCTCCGTCGGTCCCTTTGGTCGGGCTTCCCTTTCTCCGCTGGCAATTCTCAGCCAGCTTCCCTTTCCTGGCCACTCCTTGCCAGCTGCTGCAGTTGCGCTTTCAAAGGGGAACTTCGCTGGTGACTTTCCTTTGCATTGGAGGATGGTGGGGGTGACCACACATGCCTAGGGGAACTTCGCCAGTCAACTTTCCTATGCATTGGAGGTGTGTGTGTGTGCCTAGGGGAACTTCGCCAGTCGACTTTCCTTTGCATTGGAGGGGTGTGTTTGTGTGTGGATGCGCTTGTGTGCAGAAGGATTCCTTGGCACCAGAATGTATTCTTTCAGCCCTCCCTTTCCACCTCTCCCCCCTCACTCTCCTTTCTTTCCTGTCTCCCCATATTCTTTCTTCCTTCCCTTCCCAAGTACTTGCTTTCTTTCTATTTCTTTCCTTCCTTCCTTCCTTGCTTCCTTCCTTCCTTCCTTCCTTCTTTCCTTCCTTCCTGTTAGGGATGCCAGGTTCCCCCGTCCACCTCTGGGGGATGGGGGGGGAGGGGTGGCCTGATACAGGTTGGGAAACTCCTGGAGATTTGGGGATGGCGCCTGGGGAGGACTGGTATCTGGTATCTCAGTGGGGTATGATGCCATTGAGTCCACCCTCCAGAACATCCATTTTCTTCAGGGAAACTAATGTTTGTAGTCTGAAAATGAGAAGAAGAAGAGGAGGAGGAGGAGGAGGAGGAGGAGGAGGAGATTGGATTTACACCCCGCCCTTCTCTACCCAAAGGAATCTCAGAGCGGCTTAAAAACTCCTTTCCCTTCCTCTCCCCACAACAGACACCCTGTGAGGTAGGTGAGGCTGAGAGAGCTCTGAGAGAAACTGCTCTTTTTCGAGAACAGCTCTGACAGGACTATGGCTTGCCCAAGGTCATCCAGCAAGTGCAAGTGGAGGAGTGGGGAATCAAACCCGGCTCTCCCAGATTAGAGTCCATGCACTTAACCACTAGACCAAACTGGCTCCCTGTAATTCCAAGGGATCCCCAAGTCCCACATGGAGGCTGGCACCCCTAGCTCCACTGCTGAAACTTCAAGCTCTGGTTCTTCTGTGTGAGTTGGTGGATGCAGACCACTGGCATTGTCTCCCCAACACCAGGGCAGGGATGACATGGGGAGGGGGTGGAATGAGGAAGGATCCGAGACCCCCAACCCAACTGGTCTGTCTTTTACCTGTGCATATGAGTAAGAAGTTCTGGGCCCTGCAGAGCAATGTCATGAAATGACAAGACACGCCCATTGTTCTTGCGGTGTGAAGTTGCCAGAAAGGCCAAGGTAAAGATGGCACGAGAGTAGTCTCAAAGGTGGAAAACTATGAATGGGGAAGCTGTCACATAAAACAGTGCAGCATCTGCAGAAAGATGGGCCTGTGAGAATCCGGCTTGCAGGGGGAGGACCTTCTCCAGTCTTTGATGGCATATCGGGCAAGAAAGGAGCTGCAAGGTTCATGGACCACCATTGCAATGAGGGATAATCCATGAAAAGCCATAGAGCACCATCTGGGGTTGAGACAGCCATGGGTTGAAGTTTAATAACAATGATGGTGGCTCTGTCCTGTCCCTTCGAGGCTGGCCCTGCCTGACAAAACCAGCCAGCCCAGCCACAACCTACTGCCTTTCTCCTGACCTTGTGGGCAGTGTCACGCTGCCAAAAGCCTTCCTCACCTTGCCCTCCCCGCAATCTACAAATGGCAGTTCCTGGGTGAGTACATGCTGTGCTTGGTTCCACTTATGTGCTACTTGTTCATCTGTAAACAAATAGCTGTCACAAAGATACCATAAGCCTGGTGTATTTGCATAGAAGGAAATTAAACATAGGTGAACTGTCCCTTGAAGGAATCATGAGTTGTAATAATCTCTATATAATAATCCTCTTAGTGTATTGGCCATTTCCAGCTCTCCCATTGGCTATGCAATGTATCAGCCATTGGCCCATGAGCTGCCACTCAAGAGTACTCACGGGCCATTGGCTGGGGGCTGGGTCTCCTCATCTTCCCTGCCCACTCCACTTCAGCCACTGTTCCCTGTCTGATTAACTGGCAAATGGCTATCCCTCCTGACGAAGACACTTCTCCTGCTTGGCTCCTCTGTGAGATTAATTGTTGGTAGGCAACCAAGCTTGGTTCTGTCAGTAAAAAGACAAAGGAAGGAAACCCTTTTCAGGCCTTTGTGAGCAACTCATTAGGGCCAGTCCTGACTAGGGTTGCCAGCTCCAGGTTGGGAGATTCCTGGATATTCTGTGTCTAAGGAAGCCAGTCTAAGGAACCAGAGTTTGGGGAGAGGAGATGCCTCAGCTGAAAAGAATGCCATAAAGCCCATCATCCAAAGCAGTGATTTTCACTGGAGGGAGGGGAGAGATCTGTTGACTGGACTTCAGTTGTGATACCTGGTGATCTTCAGGCTCCACCTGAAGGTTGGCTACCCTAGGCATAGCAGTTAGTGCTTCAAAGCAGGGTCTGCCAGACCCAGGTTCTTGCTGTGGAAGCTAAGTGGGTGATTTTGGATCAGTCACAGACTTGTAGCCTAACCTACCTCACAGGGTTATTGGGCAAGTCAAAAGGGGGAGAGGAGAATAATGTAAGATGCTTTGGTCTCCATTGAAGAGAAAAACTGCACTTTTCCTCCTGGGGAACTACTGTTGCCAATATCCAGGTGAAGGCTGGAGATCACTTAGAATTAAAACTGCTCTCCAGATGGCAGAGATAAGTTCCCCTGGAGAAAATGGTGAACTCTGTGTCCTTATACTCTGCTGAGATGGCCCTGCTATGACAGCCAATGTGACATAGCAGTCAGGGCTTCAGAGCATGTTAGAGACTGCAGGTGTCGGGGGGAGATGGAAAACTGAAGAGTGAGGGGCAGATAACGGCATGTTGATGCTTGGCTGAGAAGGAGATAAAGTTGCCAACTCCAGGATGGGAAATTCCTGGAGACTTGAGGGGTGGACCCTGGAGAGGGTGGGGTTTGAGGAGGGGTGGGACATCAGAGGTACAATGCCATAGACCCCACCCTCCAAACCAGCCATTTCCTCCTGGAGAACAATTGTTGCCAATCTCCAGGCGAGGGTTGGAGATCACTCAGAATTACAACTGCTCTCCAGGAGGGAGGGTATAGGAGATGAAAAGCTGGTATCAGAGGGGCAGATAATGGCAGGTTGATGCTTGGCTGGGAAGGAGATAAAGTTGCCAACTCCAGGTTGGGAAATTCCTGGATATTTGAGGGGTGGAGCATGGAGAGGGTGAGGTTTGAGGAGGGGTGGGTACAATGCCATAGACTCCACCCTCCAAGCCAGCCATTTCCTCCTGGGGAACCATTGTTGCCAATGTACAGGTGAGGGGTGGAGATCACTCAAATTTACAATTTCTCTTCAGGTAGCAGAGATCAGTTCCTCTGGAGACAATGGTGGACTCTGTGTCATTATATCTTGCTGAGGTCGCCACAGCAAATTGATGCTGAGTGCCCAAGGCTGGGGCACTCTCCCAGAGTCTCTTTCTAGAGCTCATTGTATTTATTTCCACAACGGGCCTTATTCCTAGTAGTATTATAAGGGTGTAATTTGGTTGAAGGTGATCAAGAAGGCAAAAGTTATGCAAAAACAGCATGAATACACCAGCAGCCATTCTGCTTTGAAACTTCCTATACCAAATTATAATGCTGCTTTTTTAATTTGGGGGAGGGGGTATGAAGGGTAATTGGAACCTTAGTTCAAGACCTTCGGATGCAGAAATTCTGAGAAAATCTCCAGCTTCTGTGGATCATGGCCCTGCAGCCCAAATACTGTCAAGCTTGAGCCTCGTCATTTAGTGTGACCTACCTGCACTCAGACTATGTGGCCTTGGGGGTAACAACTCAGTCCTCTGTTCTCGTCTACATGCTGTTTATCTTTCTGGGTAGAACAGGGGGGGTGAGTGTGTGTGTGTCGGCTTACACACCTTGGAGTAGTTTACGAGGCCTGGGAAACATATGATCTCAGCGTTCACCCTGACCTTGGGTGCAGGGAATCTTTAGATGAGGCAATGGTTAGTGGCAGGTGCAGGGGTATGTGGCTTTTTGGGCAAGTTTGGGTTTTTGGCAGGCTGGGTGTGAATATTGATTGGGTAGTGTGCCTTGGGGGGGGGATGTCTTGTATGTAGTATAGGCGCAGTCCTGACACCTGGGTTTCAGTTCTGACATGGAATTGGTCCATGCTTGGAACTTTTTCACATCTCAATAAACAAATCTTGCTAATACAAGAGTGTGGTGAGAGTGAGTATGTCCGAGACTTGACAAATACGCCTCTAACAACTTAATTCATGCATCACTGTATACCAGAAATATCTCGGTGAAGAACATTGGCAAAACTTCAAATAACAGCTGCTATATTCAGAGGCTGCTGCAGGAAGCTGGAATACATATTTAATTTGGGTCTTGTAGACCAGAAAAATGTTGATTAGAAAAAAATCTTAACAAGGTTAAATGTGGAATAGTTTGGGACAGATTCAATTCAGATATTTCAAACCAACACACGTGCACTTTTTATGTAGAGTGGTTAGTTGTAATTGCATTCCAGTTATAAACATCTTTACTGTCCTCATTTATCCTCTTCAGGAGATGGCATGTACACTTTCAAAATACTCTTTTTTCTGTTTTTTCTAGCAACATATTCACATACAGTTTTGTCATTTCAGAGCTTCCTTGCAATGTCATTTTCTACAGACAATATGCATAAAGAATTTAAGCGCTCTTCAGTCATGGTAGATCGAAATTTGTTCTTTATAAAGGAAAGCTTTGAGAAATTTCTCTCTGCTTCACAGCTTGTGATAGGCATTGTCAAGTACAGCTTAAGCACACTAGTAGTATTAGGGAACACTTCAATCAGGCATTGCTCATAAATAAGGTGAAGAACTTCTGCACATTGCATTTTAGATGGCATGTTTTCTTCTGTGCTCTGGGATTTACTCAGGTGTAAATATTCTTTGAACTGGTAACACATGTTTACTAATTTATGGTCAATATCATCTTTGTAATGCAATATTATAATACTGTCCTCATCAATTTCAGAATTGTTAAATTTCCAGTAGTATTGTCTTTGATTCCTTGCTTTGGTGTTTAAAATACATTCTACCGGGGCATGGTCTAACCACTTTTGAACTCCTATATTTGAAGAGGTTGATTGTTTTAAAACATCCTTAGAAACGAATAAATAGTCCAGTCTTGTATATGTTTTATGTTGTTTAGGAAAAAATGTATAATCTCTATCTACACCATGTTGTATTCTCCATACATCATATAATTCGTGGGTAGCAATTAGTGAATTTAGTTGATTAGGAAAGCTTTTTAGTTTGAATGATTTTTGTGGGGTTTTTTGGCATTCTGTGATGACCTATCTAATGTATCATCCATCAGGCAGTTAAAATCACCTCCTAGTAGGACCGAGCCTTGTTGAAATTTCCGTAGTTTCTCTAATGTATCAGATATAAATTTAATTTGTTGGACATTTGGGGCATAAAGGGTTGCTAGAGAGTGCCCTTAATAAAAATATATCATCCAGAAACATCAATTTCTGTATCTTTAATTTGGAATTTGGTATCTTTGGCAATTAGTATTGCTACTCCTCTTGATTTAGATGATCCATAGGCTAATTTTTGAGTGGTAAACCATGTGGAAGGTAATGCTAAATGGCCTTTTTAAAGGTAAGTTTCTTGTATGAATGCTGTGGCAACACAATCAAAGAAGGAAATTTGTGGTCCACAAGTTTATAATCACTGGGCTAGTGATTGCACTTTAAAGGTCTTATGTGCATATTTACTTTGTGCCTGGTGATTTTACTTTTGAACAATTTACTTTATGGTCCTCATTGAAACTATACTTTGTATATATTTCTGATTGTGTTTATGTGAAAATAATTATTACCATCTTGCCATATATGTATGACCTCTGAGGAAGGCCTATTTGGCCGAAACGCGTAAGGTCAACTTTGTAAGGCCTTGATATTGTTATATTTTATATACATTGGTTGTAAATGGGCCTCTATATATGTTTTAAAATTTGTTATTATTATTATTAAATACATGTACCTCTTTTTATCTTTTATGGAAAGGTTTTAATATTGGCCCTCCTTTTCACTAAACTTTGCTTGGTTTTGGAGTTCATTGTTAGGTTCAGTGTTTTTCCCCCTTGGTTTCTGCATGATTTTTAACTCAGCCATTGGTATTGTTTGGTGCTAATGATTTTAAATATACGTACTCTTTTTGAATAAAAAAACAATTTTTTGCAAAGGGAAACAGCTATATATTTTTATAATTAAATAGCTTGAGTTCAAAGTTTTATAAAACAAGCTCAATACAAAATTTAAGGCTTGAGTATGGATTTCTATATTAAACATTGTTGCAAAGATATAGTATTAAGGACAATGCATGAAACATTTTGAACAGTAAACTAAAATTAACTTTAGTAAATATCATTATACTAATTTTTTTGGAACCTTTATAACCAGAATAGTGAAACATCCCATCATCTCCCTCCCCCCACCCCATTTCTTGAGATTTAACTTGTCTAAAAGCTTTTTTCTTCTCCCTCCCCCCTTTTTGGTTGCAGTTCAAATGTGTGTGAGTGTCCCTCACACAGAGCTGTAAATGCTCTTCTCTGAGAGCTGCAAATACTTGCATCCAAATTAAAAAGAAAAAGCTCCATACTATCATGGAGGGTTTCATGACAACCTCTAGACTGCTCCCCCCCATTTTATTAGAGTAAGAGTAAAAGAAAATTCCACCTTATTAAACTGTAGAGATTTAACTATCAATGCAATTATGGTGCTTATCTCTCCCTTATAATTGAATAGCAATGTTCTATTTCGCAACATTCTAAATTTGGCCCCTTTAGTGTTAGGCCGGAAAAACTGCCACTCAGAAGACACTGGCTGGGTTGACTGGCTGCTTCATGCAGTCCCGCCCAGCGTTCCAAGGTTATTTGCATATGGAAGCTGATTGGACTACACTCCATTCCACACCTCAAACTCACCCCCCCGCAAGGCAGTTGGGATTTTCAGTTGCATAACATACCTCATAGGGGAGA
>NW_015170309.1:0-7935 GCF_001447785.1 Gekko japonicus | reverse complement strand
GAGCGACCAGAGGCTTCTGCCTCCTGGAGCCTGGAGAGGGTGGGGTTTGCAGAGGGGTGGGACCTCAGACAAGTAGAATGCGATAGACTACACCCTCCAAACCAGCCATTTTGTCCTGGGTAACAATTGCTGCCAATCTCCAGGTGAGGGCTACTGAGCGACCAGAGGCTTCTGCCTCCTGGAGCCTGGAGAGGGTGGGGTTTGCAGAGGGGTGGGACCTCAGACAAGTAGAATGCGATAGACTACACCCTCCAAACCAGCCATTTTGTCCTGGGTAACAATTGCTGCCAATCTCCAGGTGAGGGCTACAGATCACTCACAATTACAACTGCTCTTCAGGTAGCAGAGACAGTTCCTCTGGAGAAAACAGTGGACTCTGTCATTATACCCTGCTGAGGTCACCACAGCAAATTGACACTGTTTGCCCAAAGCCAGAGCACTGCCCCAGAGCCTCTTTCTAGATCTCGTTGTATTCCTTGCACAACGGGCTTTACTGCTAGTATTGAATAAAACATTAATGTACAAATTGTTGTCATTAGAGTTCAATGCGTCTTCTTGCTGGGATCCAATTCCATTTATGTGGTGTGCCTTGTTCATTTGGTGATAGGTTTGAGGTTCCTCCGAATCTGTAGTGCTTCTGGTGAGATGTCTGGAAAGGCATAGATGTCCATGTTGTTATATTTGAAAGAGTTTTTAGTTTTAGCTTCTTGGAGTACTCGGTTTTTTAAGGGTAGATCTAAAAATTCAGCAAGAATATCTCTTGGACCTTTCCTTTTGTCTGTGATTTTTGGTCCGAGTCTGTATGCTCTGAGAAGCATTGGTGCCATGTCGTCTTCAAATGGGATAACTGTAGTCGGCCATGTTGATAGGAAAGCCGCCAGCTCTTCCATCCCTTCCACGAGTTCAGGGAATCCACAAAATTTTATAAATCTTTCTCTTGTCCGATATTCAAGTAGTAATATGTGTTCCTTAGCCCAAATTTCATTTTCCTGCATTCGTTGAATATCTTCTTGGTTAGTGATCACCGCTTCTAGGGCTGTGTCAGCTGATTGTGTAGCATTTTGGATCAAGATTTGAAGTGCTTCCATCTGCTCTGCTAAAGGTTTAAAAATATCGTTGATATTTTCTAACATTTATTTTCTAAATATTCCCAATGTTTTTTTGAGGTCTTCTTTTGTTAGGTGGTGTGTTAGTTCTGTTTCTTTTGCTTTGTCTGCCGCCATTTTGTCTGCGTGTGTTGTTGGTCGCGTGGATTTTTCGCTTGTGTTTTGTGCGTTGAAGAAAGTTTTAAGCTTGGTAGCATTCAGTTCACCTTGTTTGTGCCGTTTGTCTCCGCTTTTGCCCATACTTTGAAAGTTTTTCGTTTGGTGGAATGTTATATTTTATCAGGGGTTCAGAGGATTAGTCCAGAGCGTGGTCAGATAGCATCTGCAATTTACGAGCCAACACCCCACCCCCCTTCAGAATTGTTCACCAATTCGGAGAGGAACTTGAACCTTTTCACAATCTGCTCATATGAGTCAATCCTCTTGCCTAACTGGATTACCAAGCAGTCATAGAGTTGATTTAGAACTCCTATCCTTAATTTTTCAGCTCCTTTCAAAGAAGCCCTTCCACTTGTTCCATCTGAAAATTTCTTTGTAACCATGCATTTGGAAGCATCAGAATAACTTCAGATAACATCTTCACACAAATCTTTTGCTTCTGATTCATAGTGTACAATCCGGTCAGCTGAATTTTCTCAGAGTTCTTTAACAAATGAAAGTAAAGATAACAGCAGAAGATAACCTTCAAATACATCAAAACCAGGAGTACAGGTGCAGCAAAAGGGGAAGACACAGGGCGAATAAAACCTCGGGCCAGGTTTTTGTCAATAAGTTTACACAGTTCCTCCTTTTCCCAGGGACTCATGGCGTACAGTTTCCCTTTGGGCAACTTCTGGCCCGGAATCAACTCCATCGCACAGTCTGAGTGTCGGTGAGGTGGCAATTCATCCGCCTCCTCTTCTTCAAACACCCATGCGAAATCCCGGTACTCCAGGGAAATGGAAGTCAATTCCTCCTCAGCTAGGCAAGCCCTCACCAGTTCATCCGATGGGGGGCCTCCCCACAGCCCCTCCCATACGTGCTTTTGGCATTTAGGTGAAATAAACTTAATTACCCCCTCATCCCACAGAATATAAGGGTCATGGTCATGAAGCCACGGGCTGCCCAGCACCATAGGGAAGTGAGCAACTGATGTGATAACAAGCAGCTGATGATTCCAATGCGCTCCCGCTCCCATCCGTAGAGGCACAGTCTTGTACTTACAAGGGTCTTTCATAGCTGACACATTCATTTGGGTAAACACAATGGGATCCAGGAGTTGGACAACTATTGCCCCAAACCCTGTGACTAGTGAGGGGTTGATTAAGACTCAAACACATCCTGAGTCTATCAGAGCCTGTACCTGTGGATACCCAGCTCAAGATTCAGAACAGTCACAGTCAGAAAAAAGAGGGAGGAGTATCCGCTCACCATTTTAGGTGCTTCAGGGCTCGGGACCTGCTTTTCAGCGCCGTTCACTGCAGGCCCTGCACTTTTCCTGCCGGTTGATCCTCTTCTTCACTTGATGAATCAGGGTACTCCTCGGGAAAACTTGCTTGTAGCATTCGCTGCTTCTTGGGGTTGGTGGACATTTTCTTCATTGGGGTGTCAGGCCATTTCTTCTCTGGCCCCTTTGGCACGGTTCCCTGGGTTCCCGATCCTGGGCAGGTCGGGGCGTTCAGAGACACAGGGTGAACACTGTGAAGGACCATCTCCCTGATCTCGAGGTGCAGACCCAGGCTGTATTGTTTGGCCATAACTCCATCGGGCCAACCCTGGATCTTAGCTGCCTGGCGCTTGAACTCTTCCATATATTCCCACACCGACTGCTTTCCATACTTGAAGCTTGGGCTGGCAGGACCCGTGGCGGCACCTGAGCTGGACGCACTGGCTGTGCTGGCATCCAGCACTGTAGTTCCTGCTGTACCATTTCTGCCACCATTCTCGGCAGATTCTGGAAAGAATCCTTGTCCATCTGCATGAGTTTATCATAGCCCCACTCGAGTAACTTTAGCCGGGTACCTTCAAATTCCTTGGTCTCCTCGCCCTTCTCTGTAGCCCCGCCATCCTCCGTCTCATAGCTCATCTCCCGTGGAGCCCGATCATAACAACTTTCACATCGTGGCCCCAAAGGGGAAGCAAGAGTCCATTTTTCATGAGTGTCTGCCCTGAACCATCCCCAGTGTGGCCCCTTCAGCCTCATAGTCACTCTGGCTGTCGCCCCAATGAAGAGCTCCAGTAAAGGGTCAGCCTCGTCCGTCCCCGCACCAAGCCGTCACAGCAGATAAAGTGCTCAGCTCCCCAAGAGGGACTAGGGTGTCCTCCCCGGATGTTGGTCACCTCGCCATCACTCACCTCAGCATGAGAGATGCGGGTCAAGGGATGAAGATTCCTGACACTTTGTCAGGGTCCTTAGTCAGGTCATGCAACACAGGACTTCATAAGAAGGTAACTGTTTATTGATAGATCCAGTACTAAAGACACGTGTACAGATTGTGTCAGGAATGGCCGTCAATACTAGGGCCTCTGACTTATATTAGAATCACACATGCCCCCTGTAAACATGAGCCAATGGATACATCTCTTGCAACGTGGGCAATAGCAAGCAGGCAAAGCAAAAAGCTGTTAACTTTCCCCCTGAGAAACTGCAGCTGGAGCATCTAAAAGGTCAAGCATAAGATAGAAAACAGTTGGTGAGCCAGGGAGAGCTGAGACAGAAAATGGGAGGGCACCCCTCCACATTCCAGACCTATGACAGGGCTACCTGACATCGGGCCAGTTTCCAGGCTGTATCTGGGAGGCTGCAGTTCTTCTCACTTGGATCCTGAATCCCACTACACCTTTGTTTTAAAAGCTCTCTAATACTTGCACAGATTACCAACATTTACTTGCAGTAATCCAAAGCAGGCCTTATCATAGAATCATGGAAGGGGCCATACAGACCATCTAGTCCAGGGGTGCCAAACATGCGGCCTGGGGGCCAGATCAGGCCCTCAGAGGGCTTCTATTAGGCCTGCAGTGGAACTGGCTGTCTTCTGCTTCTTCTTTCAGTTCTGCTGCTGCTGCATCATCATAGGTTTGCAGCTTACACATGCACACCTGAACAGCATACTCAAGATTGCAACAGCACAGACATTTTGATGCAATAATTCAGAGCAAGAGGTGTCAGTTATCAGACACTGTTAAATAAACAAAATATTACAAGAGTGCCAATGTGTTTTTGTAATATTTTTCTTTATTTTGAACACACACAACAAAGATAAACATACATAAACATACACTGCTAATGTTTTAAGCATTTTTATTTTAAGTAAAAAAAGTACCCTTTGTGTTTGTGTCCTTTATAAAGTTTATATCTCCGCTACCCAGGGGTCATTTAGTAGAAAAAAAGGTGCAGGAGCTCATTAGCATGACTTATTTGCATATGCCACAAACCCCGACATCACCGTGTGTCAGAAGGCAACACCCATCGCTTAGGCTCCACTGGACTGTTTTGGATTGCTAGCTTTTGGGGGGGAGGGAACGTGCAGATCTGTCCTCACAGAGGAGGGAGAGCTTGTACCTGAATAAAACTTGGTCTTTAAAGGTGCCACTGGACTGTTTTGGACTGGAGGGCCAGGGGGAGCTCTGCTACTTACCTGGCTGCTTCTTGCTCTGACTGAGGGCTTCCCCTGACATCACCAAAAGTGTGTCAGAAGGCAACCCCCCCTGCTCAGGATCTACTTGACTGTTTTGGATTGCTAGCTATCGGGGGGGGGGGAACGTGCAGATTTGTGCTCGCAGAGGAGGGAGAGCTTGTACCTGAATAAAACTTGGTCTTTAAAGGTGCCACTGGACTGTTTTGGACTGGAGGGCCAGGGGGAGCTCTGCTACTTACCTGGCTGCTTCTTGCTCTGACTGAGGGCTGCTGGGAGCAGGGAGTGGGGCTTGTTGCATGTGCCTGCCCTCTGGGCTCTTTACTGCCAGAGCTCTGCTCCTGTGCACGCCTGCAGAAAATGACCCCTGCCGCTACCTGGCATTACATTTTATGACACACATGGGCCGGCCCAACAAGGTCTCATTTATGTCTGATCTGGCCCTCATAACAAATTAGTTTGACACCCCTGATCTAGAAAACCCCCTGCCCAATGCAGGACCAGCCTAAAGCATCTCTGACAAATTTTCATCCAGCTTCTTCTTGAAAGCTGCCAGTGAAGGGGAGCTTACCACCTCCCTAGGCAGCTGATTCCACCTTTGAACCACTCTGACTGTGAAAAAGTTTTTCCTAATATCCAGCCAATACCTTTCTGCATGAAATTTAAACCCGTTGCTTCAGGCCATATCCTCTGCTGCCAACTGGAACAGCTCCTTGCCCTCCTCCAAATGACAGCCTTCCCAATATTTAAAGAGAGCAATCATGTCCCCCCTCAAATCTCCCCTTCTCCAAAGTAAACATTCCCAAGGCCCTTAGCCTTCCCTCATAGGGCTCAGTCTCCAGAACCCTGATCATCCTTGTCACTCTGTTCTGCACCCTCTCAATTTTGCCCAAATCCTTTTTGAAGTGAGGCCTCCAGAACTGCACACAATATTCAAGGTGCGGCCTGACCAAGGATGCCTCCCTCCAATCTGATAAAATGCCATTGATCACTACTCTTTGGGTGCGGTCCTCTAACCAGTTTCCTATCCACCGAGCTGTCCTACAGTCCAGTCCACAGTCTTCCAGTTTGCCCATCAGAATGTCATGGGGAACCTTATCAAAAACTTTACTGAAATCCAGGTAAATCACATCAACAGAGTTCCCACAATCCAGTAAGCTTGTCATATGATCAAAGAAGGAAACCAGGTTGGTCTGACAGGATCTGTTGGGGACAAAACCATGCTGACTTCCCTGGATCACTAAATGGTCCTTCAGATGATTACAGATTGATCCCTTTAAAATCTGCTCTAATATCTTCCCAGGAACAGAAGTAAGATTGACTGGCCTGTAGTTTCCTGGGTCATCCTTCTTCCCTTTCTTAAAGATTGGGATACCATTCATTCTTCTCCAATCTTGTGGCAAATCCCCAGTTCTCCAGGAGGCCTTCAAGATGATGGACAGAGGCTCTGCAAGTTCCTTAGAAAGTTCTTTGAGCACTCTTGGGTGCACACCATCTGGCCCAGGAGATTTGTATTAGTCCAGTGCAGCCAGGTGCCTCTCCACAACCTCCCTGTCAATGTCAACTGGACACTCAGGTGTTCTATCATGTCCTCTATCATCTCTAAATGGGCTCGGGTTCTTCAGGGAGAAAACAGAGGCAAAAAAGTAATTAAGCTTGTCTGCTTTTTCTCTGTCCTCCACCAGAGTTTCTTCTTCTACTCCCAAAAGTGGTCCAATTGCAACCTTTAACTTTGCGTTTGCTTCTCACATATCTGTTTTTCTTACTGTAGCAATCCCCCCCTGGTCAGACCAAACTCATACTGAGCTTTGGTTTCTCTTATGTCTGATCTGCAGTACCTAGTAACTCTCATATACTCCTTTTTAGAGGTCTGACCTTCCCTCCATTTTCCTTTTCTCCCTTAGCTTATTTTGGAGCTCTTGGTTCATTCACATCAGTTTCTTGGAGCCCTTACCATGTTTCCATCTTGCTGGAATAGTGAGGGCTTAAGCTCACAAATGCTCATGTTTGAGAAGAGCCCACCCTTCACTCGCTCCTTTCCCTTCCAGCACACTCCCCCACGGAATGGCTCCCATCAAGCCTCTGAGTTAGTTGAAGTCGGCCATATGAAAATCTAAGCTATGAGTCTGGCTATGAACTTCCTTGACCCCCCACAGCTACTGGAATTTAAGGAGGACATGGTCACTTCCCCCTAAGGTCCCCACCACCTTAACCCCATCTAACCTTCCCTGTTGGTTAATATTAACTCCAGTATGGCTGAGCCCCTTGTAGCTTCCTCCACCATTTGAAAAAGGAAGTTGTCAGTCAGACAGGTCAGGAAGTTGCATGATTCTTGTCGCTTTGTTGAGCCTGTTTCCCAGCACACATTGGGGAAGTTGAAGTCTCCTACAATTATCCCATAATCTCCCTTAAAACAACAAGATCTCTGCAGGCCTTTTCCACCCCTTATGGTGCAACTTCTTCCTGGGCCAGGCCAAACTCCTCAGAAGCATTAGCAAACAGAATACTAAAAACATGTATTGCAACAATTCTAAATAATAATAATTTGCCTGCAATAATCCAAAGCAGGCCTTGAACCAACAAGATCTGTGCAGGCAGGGGGGTTTTCCTAGAAAAAGAGCTGCAGGAGCTCATTAGCATATCATATGCTAATGAGCTACTAGACTATTAGCATAATAGCACATTAACATATGCAACCCCCCCTGACATCACTGGAAGTGATGTCAGAAGGGGAAGCAAAAGGGGGGAGGCATCTTCAAAAGCCTCCTCTTTCCTTCCCCAGCGTGTGTGTGGGGGGAGCGAAGAGAGAAGGGGGTTAAAGTTTAAACCCCTTCTCACTATAGTTGGGCCGCAGAAGGAGGAAAGAGGGAAGGAAAGAGAGAGAGAGAGTACAGAGAAGGAACGAAGGAATGAAAGAGTGAAAGAAAGAGAAGGAAAGAAGGAAGGAAAGAGGAAAAGAAAGACAAGGGAAGAAGGAGTGAAAGAAAGAGCGAGAAGGGAAGAAGGAGGGAAAGAAAGAAAGAGCGAGAAGGGAAGAAGGAAAAGAGGTAAAGAGAGAGAAGGAAAGAAGAAGGAAAAGAGAGGAAGGAAGAGAAAGAAGGAAAAGAGAGGAAGGAAGAGAAAGAAAAGAAGGTAAAGAAAAGGAAAGGGGGAGTGTAATGTTTTGAAACGATTACATGAATCATATCATAGGGCTCCTATGTTAAGCTTCGAGC
>NW_015170308.1:631413-634143 GCF_001447785.1 Gekko japonicus | reverse complement strand
TGGGAGAAATTCATTTTTTGGCAGAGAGCACACAAATTCTGGCCTACTCCCAATTCCAGAGCCATGTCGCTGATATAGCTGCACTTGTCACAGCACCGAACCTCAGTAAGTAAGAAACAATAGTCACACCAGAAGTGTTCAGTATTTGTGGGAAGTTCAGAGGATAGCTGTAGGTTCAGAAATTCAAACATAGATTCTTAGTTTCTAAACTTAATTCTAGTGTACTAGTTATTTTTCTCAAAAAAAGTCTAGACATCTACTGACATAAACATCTTTAGAAAGAATTTAAAAAACCTGTGGGAAGACATAGATGTAGCTGTAATGTTTAAAATTCCAAACGTTATTCAATTATGGGAGGTAATTAGGAGTGCCTGGTGATCATTTAGGAACAGTTAGAGTAAAAATTGAGTAAGAACTTCCCTTGTGCTTGTGATGTTTTCTTTTGTAAATTTGATTTGCTGTATTACTAGCCTCTTTATTAATTGGCTGATTTATTATAACACTGAGAATTTTACTAGGCACATCATTATCTGTTATGAAAAATGGATAGCTAATCACTGGGTACTATATGCTTGGTTTGTGTTCCTATTTGGTCCATTGTTAATGTTTTCCTGTTAGTTGAATACTATTATAGTAGAAAACACGACCCTACTTTGTGCTTAGAAGACACAGTCTGTAACATTTACAGTTTGCTTCCTTTTCTTGATTCTACACTACTAGAAAGAATGAGGACTACTATAGAAGCTGCTTTATAAAGGAATATATTTTCTTCTATATTATGAAGCCAAATTATTCTTCATAATAGGTTATATTATTTTCTCTTGCTTTGAGAGGCATACCAATCCAGATTTCTTGCATTATCTTAATGACAGTTCTCCAAACGAGCCTGTGCTCTGGTTTGATTTGGCTGAAAATATAGAAGCCTTTTCACATGCCTCATTTAATATTCAGTTACCATAGAAATTTGCTGATACTGAAGTACATACCGCTGCAGCTGGAATTCAGGCATTGTTAATGGTTCAGTTCTTAGAAGCCTATTACCAGGGCTTGGGAGTTCAGTGTAATAACTCAACCGAAGTCATAACTCTCAGTCTACTTATGCCAGAACAGTCCCATTTACTTCTTTAATTTGAGGTGTTTGATCTAATTCTTTGTAGGTTATAGGCCAGACCAAACTGTTGGGAACCCTCTCTCTTGCTCACTGTTCTGTCCATTCGTCTCTTCTCAGAATAGGGGCATTGACACAGAAATAGCAGCAACCAGAAGGCAAGCTGCGGGAGCATACAGCATGGTACCACCTGCAGATAGTTATTATGCTGGCACAATACCATTATCTGCATTTAGGACTAATCAGGGTAACCACAAGTGATATTATGAACTTGATTTCTTATTCTGGGTTAAGAGGGAACTCCGGTGACTGTGCCCTAGTGGTTAATATTGCTTCCAACACACTGGGAGAAATTCATTTTTTGGCAGAGAGCACACAAATTCTGGCCTACTCCCAATTCCAGAGCCATGTCGCTGATATAGCTGCACTTGTCACAGCACCGAACCTCAGTAAGTAAGAAACAATAGTCACACCAGAAGTGTTCAGTATTTGTGGGAAGTTCAGAGGATAGCTGTAGGTTCAGAAATTCAAACATAGATTCTTAGTTTCTAAACTTAATTCTAGTGCTACTAGTTATTTTTCGCAAAAAAAGACTAGACATCTACTGACATAAACATCTTTAGAAAGAATTTAAAAAACCTGTGGGAAGACATAGATGTAGCTGTAATGTTTAAAATTCCAAACGTTATTCAATTATGGGAGGTAATTAGGAGTGCCTGGTGATCATTTAGGAACAGTTAGAGTAAAAATTGAGTAAGAACTTCCTTTGTGCTTGTGATGTTTTCTTTTGTAAATTTGATTTGCTGTATTACTAGCCTCTTTATTAATTGGCTGATTTATTATAACACTGAGAATTTTACTAGGCACATCATTATCTGTTATGAAAAATGGATAGCTAATCACTGGGTACTATATGCTTGGTTTGTGTTCTTATTTGGTCCATTGTTAATGTTTTCCTGTTAGTTGAATACTATTATAGTAGAAAACACGACCCTACTTTGTGCTTAGAAGACACAGTCTGTAACATTTACAGTTTGCTTCCTTTTCTTGATTCTACACTACTAGAAAGAATGAGGACTACTATAGAAGCTGCTTTATAAAGGAATATATTTTCTTCTATATTATGAAGCCAAATTATTCTTCATAATAGGTTATATTATTTTCTCTTGCTTTGAGAGGCATACCAATCCAGATTTCTTGCATTATCTTAATGACAGTTCTCCAAACGAGCCTGTGCTCTGGTTTGATTTGGCTCAAAATATAGAAGCCTTTTCACATGCCTCATTTAATATTCAGTTACCATAGAAATTTGCTGATACTGAAGTACATACCGCTGCAGCTGGAATTCAGGCATTGTTAATGGTTCAGTTCTTAGAAGCCTATTACCAGGGCTTGGGAGTTCAGTGTAATAACTCAACCGAAGTCATAACTCTCAGTCTACTTATGCCAGAACAGTCCCATTTACTACTTTAATTTGAGGTGTTTGATCTAATTCTTTGTAGGTTATAGGCCAGACCAAACTGTTGGGAACCCTCTCTCTTGCTCACTGTTCTGTCCATTCCTCTCTCCTCAGAGTAGGGACATTGACACAGAAATAGCGGCAACCAGAAGGCAAGCTGCGG
>NW_015170308.1:631040-631267 GCF_001447785.1 Gekko japonicus | reverse complement strand
ATGGGCATAAAGCTCTTGCTAACACTTGTTGCAAGACCTACTGTAGTTTTCAGGCTTAAAGTTGTATCATTTCTTATTAGCTAGGGAAGGATAGAAACTAAAAACAGGATTTCACATGGTCAGAACTGCAAAAGCCATCTAGCCCAATTTACAGCAGAACCATCCAGCATATTTTGAACCCTCTCCTCCGTACCATCCCCACGCCACAATAGACCCCTCTAGGTAGC
>NW_015170308.1:630806-631008 GCF_001447785.1 Gekko japonicus | reverse complement strand
AACTCAGGATGACCTGTACAAACCAGCAAGTGACTTTCTACAAGATAACAAACAACTCAGAATCTCAAACCAGTGAGAACTGAGATTCTCCACCCCCAAACAAGTATAGTAATTAGGGTTAAGTTGTGTGTTGTTGTTTTTTAGTTTGTTTAATTCTCAGCATAGTCCTGCAGAGATATCTACAAATTACTGGTCCACTAAA
>NW_015170308.1:607361-629076 GCF_001447785.1 Gekko japonicus | reverse complement strand
CAATTCTAAGTGCTTTTCTTGAAAGGTGGAGTATATGTGGAAGGAATGGGGAAGATAATAGTTTTCCCCCCAGATAGGGCTAGCAGTGTCATGTGGAGAAGAAAACATCTGCAGAGAAAATGTAATTATAGAGAAAACCAGAGAAATCCTAGAAACCTGAAGGCTAAAATCTGGAGCCTTCAAATGTACTTAGACAATTTCTTTATGTGAACCATGTCATGGATATGGGAAGAGTAAAACAATGGGAGAAACTCTGTTTTATTAAATGCGTGGCTCCTTTTTATTCCAGGAATTTACTAATAAATTTTATTGTCAAATTAGAATTGTATTCTAATAATGCAATCCTAAACAGAATTATTCCCTTCTAAACCTGTTGACTTGTAGGATTGCATTGTAAAAGTGCAGCGTTCTATTAGTATGTGTAGGTAGAAAGCTCTTACTGTAAGTAATGCATTGTATTATAAATGAGAACATAACTGGCTTGAAATGCCCTAGAGTGGCAGTAATTACAAAAGGACTAATGGAAACTTAAGTCAAGATCACTCTAGAGAAAATACAAATAATTTGGACAATATACCTTCCACATCTTATTCAGATTATATGGACAATGATGAAGATATTATTTATCATATCAAGTATGATGAGTAAGTGCTGCTGATATTATTATGAGGACACATGAAAGAGTGGCAGTAATTACAAAAGGACTAATGGAAACTTAAGTCAAGATCACTCTAGAGAAAATACAAATAATTTGGACAATATACCTTCCACATCTTATTCAGATTATATGGACAATGATGAAGATATTATTTATCATATCAAGTATGATGAGTAAGTGCTGCTGATATTATTATGAGGACACATGTGAGTTTATATGGTTTGTATAAACTAAGAATTTTCCAAGAAATTGGTGTCCTTAAGAAAACAAAGTCAAATTTTAAAGTTACAAGGAAGCAGAATTATAAAAGACATAAAACATTTTGTTGGATATAATGAATCTCTTGGGAAAGATGGTTTTTTTGGGGGAGTTCAGATGAAATGTCTACTTGTTCTTAAACTAATGATCTGAAAATAGCAAGACTAAATGGGCTTGAAAGACAGTGAAGAGATAATCAGGAAGTCCGTTTTTGTCAGTATGTTATTTAGTTATCTTTCATTAGAGAGAATATTCTTGGAAAGCTTGTGTGTATTTAGTATCAATATCACTTTAATATTCTACATTTGTACAGAAATCCACTGACTTTCATAGGTTAGCCACACTTAGGAAGGGATGGAGAACAATGGACAGTTATCAAATCCCGTTGCCATAGTCATTGCTTTATACGTTGTCATTGTTTGGATATATTGACCCCTAAAAAATATCAGTATGTCCCAATATTCTGGAATCCCAATACTGGTGTGGTATTTGGATTCGGGAAGTATTTAGGAAACCCAATTTTTTCTGGCTCCATTATACCTATGGGGATCATTCTAGTCAATGGTCCACATAGGGTATAATGGAGAATCAATCAGGGGATATCTGGGGCTCTGGGGGGGCTGTTTATTGAGGTAGAAGCACCAAATTTGCAGCATAGCTGCTGGTGCCTCTCCTCAAAAAACATCCTAAGTTTCAAAAAGGTTTTACCAGAGGGTCCAATTCTATGGGTCCCCCAAAGACGGTGCCCCCATCCTTCATTGATTCCCAATGGAGGGAAAAAGGCATTTAAAGAGATGTGGTCCCTTTAAATGCCCTTTGTTTGTCTATCCAGCAGTCCCCAAAACCCCAAATATTTTTGGGATTTTGGGGGTTTGGTCATTTCAGATAGATGAACAATATCCGAAATCACTGTCCAGCTGAATCAGTACCCCCCAAAATACCAGAAAGGTATTTTCCAGGTATTTTTTCAGCTTGAATTTAGTAGATTGCACATCCTTAGTCTTTGTGCACACATCTTTTGTCACAAGGTGGTGCAAATATGAGCAAGGGGATCAAATTGTAAAGCAGGAAACATCTCCTTTAGGCATGTACATATGTGATACCCAGACCCAGTTTTCAGAATCTTAAGGCTATGTATACATGAATGGAAGCTGTATTCTCACAGGGAAGTATAGAGGCACCTTTGTTTAAGTGAATAAACCTTTTATTCCCCATGGAAAGAAAATGTGGAAAAGTCAAAACAGAAGAGGTAGTTTCTGTGGCAGTAAGATATGATGAAACCCACCCATGTAAATTACTGTAATCTCTAGTTCTGAAAAGAATTGTGGCACTCAAATGTGTCTTACCTGTGCGTCCAGAGAGTAACCCACCTGGGGGGGGGGTTGGGGGTGCACTCCAAAAGGGGGCTGAACCAGTAGGGGAGATTAATTGCAAGAGGGAAGCAGAGGAGAGAGAGAATCACGATCAGAGAAGAAGAAGGTGGAGGGGGAAATGGGGTTTGCTGAGGGGAAACTCGGGATTTTTGAAGTTTGAGACAAGGTGGGGAGAGAGGTAGAAGAGAGTGGGGTTGGCCTGTGGACCAAGGATGCATTGCCAGAAGCTCAGGTAAGGGAGGGAAGGGCCAGGTTGGAGAAAGAGAATACAAGTGGAGGGGGGGAGGCAAGAGATCTAGAGCATACTCTGCCTGAGCAGTGAGTATAGCTCTGGTGGTGAAGGCAGGTCTGCAGGATGATCCTAATGTAAAATACTTGTGATAGTTCTAGGGTTCAGATGTTGCCTCACCAGGGGCTGTACTGGATGATATATTAATTTTGACAGAAGATGAGCCTGACTTTGTGATTAACTCAAGAAGGTGGATAGATTGTCCTGTTTTATGGACTGGTATTTGGAAATCTGTTTAAGTATTCAATAATGTTTTCAAAAGTCTCCCAAGTATTGACCATTCTTATGATGTTGGAATTTGAGAGTGATCTTTTGGAGCCACAAGAGAATCCCTTAGACTGAACTGTGTACTTTCTCATGGGGTTTGGTCAGACGGCGTGCTGGGAGCGGTTTAAATTGCTCTGGTCTCAATGCCTTTTTTAACCTGGAGAATTGCGATCACACTCACCTCCTTGTTCCAGATCGCTGTGCAGCCACATCGCTTCCTGCCATCCATACACGAGAGCGTGCGTTGGTGTGTTTTTTCCTCCTCTCAGTTTGGGCATGCGCACAGGCGGCCATTTGTAGAATTAAAATTTTCGCGCATGCGCAGAACAGCGATTTCCACTTCAACCCAACTGCTGTAATACTTCCATTTATACTTTAAAGGAACACTTCCCTTTAAACTTTTACCCCAAAACTGGCCTCTGTGAGATCCCAAACTTGTCTAACCAACAAAACTAGGCACCGTTTAAACATTAATAACGCGGGAGCAGAGCTCCGCCTGTGCGCATACCACCGACACTAAAATAAAATGGCGGGTAAAGAGCAGAAGCCTCGGGCTTTTGAGCAGAAGTGATCAGACGTCAGAAAAGTGCGGCTATAACCAGAGAATCAGGAAAACACCACTTGGGAACCTGGTAACAAAATATTCCGTTTTAAAGGGGGTTTGAGCCAGAAAGTGACAGCTGGAGACGGTGCGCAAATGTTGGGTGTGTGAACGTGGATATAAAATCCGTTACTGAAGCGGACTAAACGGCCCGTCTGAACGCACCCATGGGGTACCTGTTTGTCTCACATTGGGTTGGCATTTTATTCCCTTTTTTCCTGCAGGAGTCAGTTTAGGGGTCCTGCTTGTATCAAAGATGGAGCTTCTGTTATGCGCTTCTGGTGGTTCTGCCTCTGGGCTTCCTGGGTTGATGTAGTATGGTTTGTAGTATGGTTTCTCTTATTATCCTTTTTGCATCATATGGCCCTTGGACTTTTGGGGTAGCATACCGTTCTTTGAAGGCCACATTTGGCCTTGGAACTTTGGGTTACTAGTTTCTTTTTTTTCTGATTTATGGTATCTGGATAAAACTGTGCCCCAGTCAGAAGAACCCAATTCCTTTAGAGCAATTGTGCTGTAATATAGTTCAGTTGTACTTTATTTAAAAAGTAAATCTGTTAACAAATGACATGCAAGCAGTTCTATGGTATTTAGGAGGACATAATATTTAATATGAGTATGTAACTCTTTTCTAATAGCGTAAAGCCACAACCATATAACAGAGCCTAGTTCTTGCAGTAGGTGAGGAGCTGTCCAGTGTTGGCATCTGAGTGTGTAGAGGTCTGTTCTTGTTGATCTAAATACCTGAACAGTGGTCTGGTCCTAAATTTTTTAGCTTAACTATATTAACACAAGATGTTAATACAGCGCTATTATTTAAGGAGCCCTGACAGATCACAAGTTTAATGATCAATAATTGAGAATAATATATAACTTTCAGTCTGTTAACAGAGAGTTCGGGGTAGTTCTGAGAACAGATCAACATTCACATCCAGCTGAGTTGGTTGCTTATGACCTTTCCCCAATAGAACACTCAAAGATTTAAACGTTGCAATTGATTCATATGGGTTACCTGCTTGGGGCTACAAATAAAGCAGCAGTCTCCACGTATCCAAGATCCAGTCTTTGTGTTTGTTGATACTTATTCCTAGATACCAGTAGCATCACTGATGTTTCCAAAACTTTTGAAGTTGGTGAAAGAGTCATGGGGAAAATCTAGCTTCTGCATCACAGACCTACAAAAGGGTAGAAAGTCTGTACCAGATAGAGCAGGAGAGCTGTGACTTTCCATTTGCACACCCTCTCCACAGCTCTATTGCAGTGGAAGTCGCCTAGGGTGAACGGAGCCATGTACCCCACTCTGCACCTACTAATAAGGTAGAAAACTAGAAGGCATGGCCAGGAAGTTCTACTCTTCCACTGTCTTGTCTATCAGCAGGAACATCAGACCCAAGAAGGTCCAGGTGGTGACTTTAGCATTTATGTTTCCCCTTCTAACACTGGAAGTTTGGTTTTCTTGTGTAGACTTCAGTGATGCCAGTTTCCACATTTCAGATCATAAAAACATAAAACCCTGCTGGATCAGACCAGTGGGCCATCTACTCTAGCATCATGTTTCACATAGTGGCCATAGATCCAACAAACTGGGCATAGAGGCCAAGGCCTTCTGATGACCTTACCTCCAAACACTGGTATTTAGAAGCCTCCATAAACTGAGGTTCCTTTTGGTCACTACAGCCACTGATGGATCTATTCTCCATGAATTGGTGGCTACGTCCACACCATGGTGTGGTGTGATATCTGGGCAATCTGTTTTCTCTGCAGTGTCAGCTGTGATTTCTCTTTCAGACCTGATTTGGATTGCATTGAAACCCCCCCCCCCCCCCCCGGTGCTGTGTTGTCACTTAAGTGAGCAGCGTGTTCTCTGCCCATTTTTTTAAACTTACGGGTGCTTCTGCAGCACTGTTTAGGAATAGCTCAGTACTGCTGTTAGCAGAATTCCTGTGTGAATTTGCATGGCATTGAGTAAGAATAATGCTAATCGGGAATCCTTCTGCTACCTCTGTTACTTCCCTATCCTTCTATATTGACTTGCCTGAAGTTGGCTGTTCTGCCACTGGCTTTACGGTTTTGTTTGCATGGATTCTGTTCCCTGTTTGATTCACTGGTTGGAAAGGTGTGGATTTGATCAAAACTACAACATGGGCAGGATGTTTTCTTCCCTAACTTCCCTTTATTCTACATGGTTCAGGTGCTGATTAACATTTTGGAAATGTCAACAATGTCAGTGAGAGTGGGAGTAATTTTTCCAGCACAAAAATGTAGACTCTAAAGTGGAAGGAATCCATTAACCAATCAGTAGGTGAGGGGAAGCTTTCCTAATAAAAATTTCATG
This sequence comes from Gekko japonicus, assembly GCF_001447785.1. Classification (NCBI taxonomy): domain Eukaryota; kingdom Metazoa; phylum Chordata; class Lepidosauria; order Squamata; family Gekkonidae; genus Gekko; species Gekko japonicus. Next base: position 623,295 of record NW_015170308.1, on the reverse strand, counting down.
CCAAAGATAGCAAGAAATTCATCATTAAGTTGAGGGGGGGGGACACACACTGCAGAAGCAAGCCCACAATTGAAAAGAGTTTTATATAATAGCAAGTCATACACAAGCACTTCCTATTTTCTCTGAGAGCAATTGTGCTTTTCCAAAAAAAACCCTGGAGCAATAAAAGAAGAGTTGCGATCATACTGAAGGCTTGTTTTCCAGAAAAGGGAAGATATTGGGTGATGAAAACATGCCTTGAGGAGTGCTGATAATGTTTCTAATTACTGTAAACATTTTTTTTTTCATTTTTACAAGTCATTAGCCAGTTAATGTGAACCGCCCTGAGCCTGGCTTGGCAGGGAGGGCGGGATACAAATCGAATTAAATAAATAAATAAGTAAATGGGGTGGGGGATTTCCTCATGCAGTAATGTAGACCACAGTGGAATGAAACCATTAACCAGGCAGTATGGGTTGGGGAGCTTTCCTATGTACAAACTAAGCACTGAGCACTGAAATAATAAGAAATATATTAACCAGTCAGTGAGATTAGGAGAGCTTTCCAAGTGCAGAAATGTAGGCCTGCAGGAAGGAGTTTGTTAGCAGGATGTCCAGGAGAGCTTCCATATACCAAAATTGATGACAAAGGTGTTCGTAAGGTAATATTTGTCTATAATGTTGCAAAGGGGACAAATTGGTAGAATTAGATTATGCTACCCTGTTGCATGGGAGACTGAGCAGTGGCACTCCCACATTTACTACTAAGCACCTTCTACCCACTTCTCCAAGCAGACTACTTTCTCTTGTTTTCTCGCTATCCCTTCTATGAACACTGCAATATTTGACTGAAATGTACCACCAGTCTTCTAGCCAAGAGACACCTATTTGTAATGTTAAAACAGTAGTGCAGTTGCACTGTTTCAGAACAGTAGTTCTTTTTTAAAATATGTAATTATTTGGCAGTAAACGAAGTCATACATCTCATTGCAAGGCAGAGTGAGCATCATGCCTGGGCAAGAATTTAAACCCAGATCTGACATACCCACAGATTTCAAAAACACTCCTGGAATATTGTACAAAGTAGGTACAGTTGCGTTGTAGCAGTCACTCTCTTTAAATTCAACTATAGTCTTTTTTCTGAATCCAAAATGTTTAAAAAGTTTTATTGGTGGCTATAATGTGGGACCAGGAGGATTTACAAACATCTGAAAGGTACTTCACTGATATAATCTGGAGGAAGGGAGGGAATATAAACATGGTGTAGTTTCTGGTTCAATTACAAGATACAGTGTGATGATAGTGTCCTGTAGGGGGAACAACAGCTTTTAACAGGTTTAAAATAAAGTGCTTTATAAACTTCTGTCATGTCCCCTTTTAGCTATTTTTTTTCTAAACTGAAAAGGCCCAGATTCTTGAGCCTTTTCTCATAAGAAAGGTGTTCCAACCAGTTCAAAACTGTTAACTGGTTGCCCACATCTATGCTTTTTCCAGCTCTGCAATATCTTTTTAAAGATATAGTGACCTGCAGTATAGAGTTATAGAGGGGCATTACAATATTGGCTGTTTTATTTTCTGACCCTTTCCTAATAATCCACAGCATGAAGTTGGCCTTTTTCACTTCTGCTGCTGCACATGGAGGTAACAAGTCAGCCATGGCATTATTTATAACTTCATCCATTTATCTTTGGGAGATGCCCACTACCAGTACAGGGCAATGTCCTTTGACCTACTTGCTTTCCTAAGGGTTTTCACCAAATACCTGGTAGTTGTTTGCAGGACATATTTGATGAGGGATAACCATTTTTTCGTGCATAAACAATTGGCTCTGTCTCATTTCTCCTTTGTCCACAATGTCTAAACTCTTTTTTACTTTCTGTCTTACTTTGATCTGCATGTCAACTAGAAGTTACATTCTTACCTAGTAAAAACAGGATGCCAGTTCTGCATGCCCCCTCCTATTCCTCTCATCCTCAAAGTTTTAGGGAAGATAGGGAATCTACAGATTACATCCTGATAATTTCTTGCTGGCTAAAGTAACCTTGGTTTACCACATCTGTTAAATGCAGACTTTTCTACCCACAGTTACAGATGTCCTGTACCACAACACATCAAAATCCTTCACCCTGATTCTGATAGACCAGACTTAATGGCCTGGATGATACTTCTGGACCATTGCCTTTTGATGCCCTGAGGAAGATACTTCTGAATGCTAGAAAACAATTTGCTAGTTGATTCTGTTAGTGAAAGTGCTTCAGCACCAAAATGGGCCCTAGCAGGATTTCTATGCATTTGTGTTATAAGCCGTAGTGTGTCTTCTTGAGAAAAAATAAATATAAGACAGTGTCTTATTTTCGGGGAAACACGGTAGTTGATTCTAGTGAAAGTGCTTCAGCACCAAAATGGGATCCATATCACCCCTAATCCTAGATAACATTCTTTAGGCTTGGCACATTCATCTCTTAAGGTCTCTCTTGCTGCCATTTCATCTTCCCACTCTTTCATCCAGAGATACTCGCTGTTGAGCTAATCTTTTGTGAAGCAGTTCTTCAAAGACCTCATTAGGCTCCATCCTTCAGTGACAAGCAGATTCATTGGTCAGCCTTTCCCTTCCTGCCCAGGGTAAACTGGTCTTGGACATGTCATCCTATGATGCCCTCCCTATCAGAGTGAGAAAGGAACACTGGACTCAACTGTGATAGCGCATTCTACTCTGAGGTAGGGAGGTCATCTTACCCTACTCTGACTTAAAGTCAGAAGGAGTTGATCTTTTTCCTGACTGTTGACCCTATTCTTTTTGTGTGTGTTTATATATTTGCACTTAAGATTTCAATGTCAAATGTTTTTTAAACCCTTTTGACGTTCTACATATTTTGTTTTCTGTTATCAACTAACATTTGAAATGACTTCTGTGTCTTGAAATATTATAAATTGAGGAGCTGAATGACTCCCACCTGAGTCTGCCTTAACATAACATAAGAGATGCCAATGTTGGATCAGGCCAAAGGCCCATCCAGTCCAACACTCTGTGTCACACAGTGGCCAGAAATACCAGTGCCATCAGGAGGTCCACCAGTGGGGCCAGGACATTAGAAGCCCTCCCTTGACAGAAGCCTTCTTGACTGAATGGTGGGAATCACCGCTCCTCAAATGCCCTCTTTACCTCAGTAGAAGGACTCTACTGTGCTAATTGCAGCACTGTACCAATATATACATATAGAACAAGTTCTGTAAAGTTGAAGGAGGAGTGGTCTTGTGCATAGCAGGGAGGAAGAACTGTGTATAACAACTGTGTTGATGGATTATCTTAAAGAATGGCCTTGCTAAATTGTTTTCCTTGTGTATTTTGTGGAAGTTTAGATATACAGAGGGTTTGACAAAACTGTTGCCAACCAGTTTTTCAAACTGACTAGCATTTTAAAAATTTTATTGTTATAAAGAATGAAAAGGGATATTTTTTTAGGGAAATAGGGAACAAGTTGTTTCTTGTAGATCAACAGTGTAAGGATGAATGAGTTGGTAAAGCATGTCAACAGTATGGAATAAGAGATTTTCCATTTGTTCAACCAGGATTTATATGTTGCTTTCATGATTTGTGACATAAATGAAACAAGTTCAGAAATCTAAAAATTTCCTTTTGTGTTGTTATTTCAATTGAGTAAATATTTACTTTTAATCAGCACTTTTCTTCGAATAAGCAGTGACTGATAGTAACATACATAATTGATTATGACTCTAATATGTTATAAAGTAATCTGTATGTTCTGGCAGCATATTGACATTTTATTGTATTTGCATTTGGGAGACATTGCCCTCAGCAAAAGAAAATGTTTTCGTGTATATCAAGGCATCCACGAATAGGGTAGTGTGCAAATAATCTGCTCTGCTTAATCTTTTGCCCTTTTAGTTTTGATTTTGCGGATAGCTGTGGGGAGTGCTGTGAATATAACACTTTCACACATGATGTATAATGCACCTTCAGTCCGGTTTCAGTGTACTTGCTATTGTTTGCAAGTGGATTTTGCCATTTCACACAGTAACAACCAATTGCAAAGTGGATCAAAAGTGCCTTATTCAATGTGTGTGAAAGTGCTCTTTTCTACTCCTTGGCAGGCAACTTTCCCTGTTACTTTTGTTAGCACAAAAGATGGTATTTGCACAGATATATGTGCTGGATGTAGGATTTTTCCCCTCTTGCATACGCACGACTATATCCAGAAGTTCATTCTGGGTATGCTAGCCTATTTCATGTTGCAATTATTGTTGTTAGATTGTGTATGCTTGATTCAGGTTGCCTATTAAATGATTTAAAAAGAGAGAAATCAACTCTGGAACAGTATCATATACTACCAGTTTCTGTTTTAGATCTAGTAAATGGATCAAAATGGTGTTATCATTTTTCGATTCTAATTAGATGGGGATAGGGAATAGATGGAAGTATTTTCTAAAAATGCTTAATTTCAGGATAGATTTGTTGTATGTTCATGTAGGGTTAACATTTTTTGTTCGCTTTACATTCTAGGAATGTTCAAATAGAGCCTGTGGTCAAGGAAAACTGGAGTCTTTCTTCATGGGCAACCAATTGCTAAGAAAGGTTTCCATAGAGATAGGAGATCACGTGAGAGTTCTGCTATGTTAGCATTAATATTTAAAATTAGAAGCAGGTTCAGTAGGGTTAAGCTTTTACCGAATGGAGCCTCTATTGTGTAGTTTATTGATTTGTTTTTCAAGTTTTGCTGTTTTAGTTATAAATACATATATTAAGACCGTTCTTTCACTAGGTATGCTTTTCTAGTAAAATAATCTTGGTCTCTTGTAACACATTTGTCTAGAAACAGTTGCTATTTCAAATGTAATATAATCAGCTATAATCACAAACTATTAAAGTCAGTGAGACATTTGTCATAGTTTTCAATGTGACTTGGATTACATCCATACATAGTCAGATATACATATCCATTTAATTGTACTTTAATGTTCTGCTAGGATTATAATGCTTAAACTAGAGGGCTATATACAAGTTTAGAAGATAATGTGTGTACTTATTTTTGGCTTTCAGGTTTTGGTAAAAACGGTTTGTCTTTGGTGTAGATAGAATGAGAATATCCTTTGTTTCTTATCTTTGCATTGTTTCATTTACTGCAGTGCTGCATTTTGAGTGCTGCAATGTACTGCTATGGTTCAAGGTTTAAGTCATGTATTTGGAAGAGGAGTATTAAACAATCACAGGAGGAAGGCAGAAACACTGCATAATATATGTAGATATAGTGAAAATCATAACTGCAAACTTGTAATGCAATATGGGTTTGTAATTAACAGTCTAATGGTATCTAAATCTTCAGAAACTCACGTTCTTTAAAAAAGCAAAAACATTTCCCCAGTCGTTATGGTTGTAGAGGATTGAACAATAGATGGGAAATATATATGAGATTTGTTTCTAAAAGGAACAATAAGGAGGATATGGCAGAAATTAGGGTGGCTGCGCTCTGTGCAATTCACTGGCTCTCCTCATTGCTTCCAGTCCCTGTTGCTATTTAACTCTGGGCGTCCTTTGTCTCTGCCCACCAGTCTCTGACTAACCATTTCAGGTTGTACGAAAATCTCTACATGTTTTCATACAACTTAGTTTAATAGTAAATGTCTGCCCTCTTATGTGATTTATTTTACACTATTGCTACTAGACTTCAAATACACAATTTCAGATTCCTTATAAATCTTGTGTTCAGTAGTGTTGAAGTCAGTTTTAAACAGCGTATTCTCCCTGGATTTCCAAGGCTTAGGTGAAGTACAGAACAATACCCAAGAAGAAGGTGGAAAAGGGTAGTAGCAGCAACAGATCTGTGAACTGGATTATAGAGAGTCTTGGCTGTCTCCAGAGCAACTGTTTAATCTAGCCATCACTTCAGTTCTCCTATATACCAACCATTTTATTTTCTCCCAGACTGCCATTAATCCTGCATGCCCACATATCTCTAGCACCACCATGTTCCAGCTATATCAGCTCTGGTAAATTCCCTGTGAGCCCCTAACCCTCACCAACCATTCTTTGTTCCAGATAATTTTTATTTTGTTATTTTGATCATTTTATTTAGACTTTTAGCTCGCCCTCCCCTGCACAGCAAGGCTCAGGGCAGGTAACAACAAGTTAAAAACAATATCATAAATTATTTGTTAAAAATGCCATTAACATAGTAACAAAATCAAAATTAAAAACAGATGGCGACTTAGGCACTAATAACAGAAATTATCCAAAGTGAGGTTGTGCAGCCTGTGTGTCAGTGTAGATGAGTACAGGGACAGAATAGATGGTGGGGAGGGGACTGGGGGGGGGGAGGCCAATTTAGATGGCAACTTTGCTGCCTCATCTGTATGCCTGGTGAAACATTTCTGTTTTACAGGCCATGCAGAACTGGACCAGATAATAATTCAACTTCAGTTTCTCTCAGCCTAACCTATCTCACACGGTTATTGTGAGGATAAAATGGAGGAGAGGAGAATAACATAAGCTGCTTTAGGAAGAAAGATCTAAATGAAGTGAATAAATAAACCTAGTATCTTTTCTCCCTATGTTCCTTTAGCTTCTTATGCATTGTGATATACCATCTTAATTAGATGATGCTCCAGTCTCCCACCGTTGAGTTTTCAAGCATGTTATTTTCACTCAGAAGGTCCTCTTTTGAATTCCTAAAAGTATTTAGTCTACATAAACACTTTTTTTAAAAAAGCCCCCCCCCCCCCCCGGTTATTCTACTGTAATGTCTTCCACAAACTTACCTGCTGCACCAACCGTCAGTTTTATTCGTCCCTGATGGACCACCATTCTGTATAGGAAACTGTGTGCCAGCTGCAGAGTCTCTCCTCAGAGGTCTGGATGCTGGTTGGTTGTTCTGAAGTGTCTTTGATTGTGCCAGTGCTATGGTTTACCAGTAGGAGTGAGGATCACTTCTTCCTCACTGGTCTTGAGGAAAACCTGTAAGGCCATTTTATTCCAGGGAGCTTTCTGTTAATTTTTCTGAAAGAGTAGTTATGTTTTTGCTGGCTTTCATACCTAAGTTTAAATGGTGTATTTTGACTTCGGGGCCCTAGTATCTTTTCTCCCTATGTTCCTTCAGCTTCTTCTGCATTGTGTTATACCATCTTAGTTAAATGATGCTCCAGTCTTCAGGCATGTTATTTTCACTCAGAAGGTCCTCTTTTGAATTCCTAAAAGTACTTAGTCTACATAAAAACCTTTTTTTAAAAAGCCTCCTCCCCTTTATTCTACTGTAATGTCTTCCACAAACTTACCTTCCACAAACTTCCACAAACTTACCTGCTGCACCAACCATCAATTTTATTAGTCCCTGATGGACCACCATTCTGTATAGGAAACTGTGTGCTAGCTGTGGAGTCTCTCCTCAGAGATCTGGATGATGGTTGGTGTTCTGGAGTGTCTTTGATTGCGCCAGTGCTATGGTTTACCAGTGGGAGTGAGGATCACTTCTTCCTCACTGGTCTTGAGGAAAACCTATAAGGCCCATTTTATTCCAGGGAGCTTTCTGTTAATTTTTCTGAAAGAGTAGTTATCATGTTTTTGCTGGCTTTCATGCCTAAGTTTAAATGGTGTATTTTGACTTCTGAAGTTCTTTTACATGTGCTGTTTTTATTGTCTGCCTATCTTCTGTGTACCTTACAAACTTCTTTGAGCTCACATTTGTGAAGAAAGATGCTCTAGTAGTATTCAAAACACTCACCTTTCAGCCATACTTCTTAAGGGCTAGATCCTTACAGATGCAGCCGGAGTTCCACTTGGGGAATGGTGCTTTCCACTTCCTGTTACCATTCTCATGCCGTCCTAAAAAGCAACTCTAGAATGGCATTGAATTCAGCGTAGAGGAGGCTGTATTTGGAGGGTGAAATGGATGATAACCCCCCACAACTATAAATACCCTCTGCATGTTCTAAGATCCTTTAGATCCAGTCCTAAAGCAATGTGCAGAATGTGTAGCTTAAGTGCAATGTGTAGTAGAAGTAGTTCAAATGCCCTTTTTGTAGCCCCAATACTCTTGACATGTATGCATACTCCCAGCACAGTGACATAATTTTCATTCAGCTGGGTATTAATTTGTACATGTTTTTACGTGTTTTTCCTTTTATCCTTGTATTAAAAAATAGTATTTATGAAGAAGCTCTTCATTTGTTCCCTTAGGTCAGCCTCTCCCAGGGGGCTTTTTTGTTTGATTGAAGTGTAATAAAGAAGCAAGAAGTTGATTAACGATTGACCTTTTTAAATCCTAACTGGCATCTGTTTATGTGCTATGGAGCGACTGAACTGCTATTTCCCCTTAATTTCTTCAAATCTGCGAGTTGCTTGTGGTTCAGTTTAGGTGATATTCTTCCACAAAACATAATGGGGAAGCAAGACCACTCTGTGCCTTCCTACTTGTCTAGCATAACCATCTCAGCTGTCATCCACCTTGAGCCCTAATGAGAAAGGCGAACTATAAATGAAAATAGTATAAAAGAAATCTCCAGGATGTGAGTGGAATATTTGAATAAGGCAGATGTACATAAAATACTGTAATCAACATTCCAAATAACATCTTGGCTCTGACTGTGCAGCCTGGTACTTACATATATTGGATTTCACATGTATAGGTAAAGGTAAAGGTTCCCTTGCTCGAAAGCCAGTCGAGTCCGACTCTAGGGTTGCGGTGCTCATCTCCGTTTCAAAGCCGAAGAGCCAGCGCTGTCCGAAGACGTTTCCGTGGTCATGTGGCCGGCATGACTAAACACCAAGGCGCACGGAACGCTGTTACCTTCCCACCGAAGTGGTCCCTATTTATCTACTTGCAATTTCTTGCTTTCTAACTGCTAGATTGGCAGGAGCTGGAACTAGAGATGGGAGCTCACTCCGTCATGCGGCAACTTGGGTCTCGAACTGCTGAACTACTGACCTTCCACAGCCTGCAGTTCAGCGTCTTAACCACTTGAGCCATCGCAGCTCCGTTTCACATGTATACATTTTGTTAAAATATTTTACACACATATGGATGATCTGTGGCCTTAGAGGGAGAGCAGGTGTCCTAGGTAGGTGGTGAGTAAAGTCATGTTATTGCTCCCCAATCCAACATAGGTGAAAATTATTTTCTGAGTCTGGCTTGCATCTTCCTCTGCATCAGACAATTCATGGTCTCTAAAGCAGTCCAGCTTATTGAGTTACTGATATGGTCTGCTGTACTTTGTGGCCATACTTCAGTTTTAAAAATCAAATGTTTAGTTTTATTAAGTATTTTGTATTTTGCAGTGTTATGGTAGTACAAAGAAAGTGAAATACTGCTTTGTTGAAGTAACCTTATTTCCCCCTCTCCTTCCTGTTGATTAATTTTAAAGTCCAAGAATAAACAATGTAAATACTTACAATTCTAGGCTGTCTTCTTCAAAACATTTATGATACTGTACTTAAATTCAAAATCTCTTAGAATCTATACTCTTGTATGATACATGGCTCTGACAGTTTTTTACAGTGCACACTGTAGACTAGTAATCTTCAGAACTAAGGACTCTAGCTGTGAATGTGATACTTTGACTGGATCTCACCTTTTGATCTTACACTTTGCCCTCAGAGGTTATCAACACTCTTAGGTTTTCAGTTTGTTCTGAGCTGTATGCTCTTCCCTGAGGTGCATCCAGACATAAAAAAGCAAACTCAAAAGCTTTTTATGGAACAGTGAGCCTCTTTCTGTGGCTTACTTTCAGATGTCATGAGTAAACCAGGGTTGACTGTGATGAGAATGATCCAGGAAGTCCTCAGGTTTATGTACTCCTTCCTCTCATTGTATGCCAAACCAGGACTGAAGAGTTCCTAGCACTAACCAGAATTTGTGATGACATGCAGAGCGGATAGTTTGTTTCATAGCTAGGACAGAATTCTACTGTGTTTTAGTATCCTGATTTTAGGCAAGAAACAAACTACAGTCTGCATCTAATTTGCAGGATCTTGGGTGTCCTACACAGTCTGCCCATTCATCTAATTTGCAGGATCTTGGGTGTCCTAATCTACCTTTTTTGATACCACAACTGCTTGATTTCATAATCGTAATCTTTATTGGCTCTTGAGTCCTCCCATGAGCATTACTCCCATGAATTTCAGTGTCATTAAGATTCAAATGTGGACATGAATTGAAATTCTTTGATTTATAACACTGAACACATTTATTTTGAAGAGATTAAAATTGTTGAGACTTATTTCCAAGAAAACATATCTAGAACTTGAGTGATCCTAGTCTTTCAAACCAAAATCAAATAATATTTTGAAGCTGATAGTCTGAAATAAGAAAAAAAGGATAGTTAATGAAATTATCTTTCTGTGTTAGAGGTGTCCCGTGGTCTGAGTTACATAGTGGTCTAACGCAGTATAAGACATTCCTGTATCTGAATTCCATGCTTTATCTGTGAATGTATGGCCACAGTGCAGAGAGCTCCTTGTAGATGTACCCACATTTTCCTCAAACCTCTGTACCATTCCACGGTGCAAAATGCCCTTTGAAATCACATGAGTTTCAAAACTTGTAGGGAATTCAATTGAGTCAACAGGCTTAAATTGTAGTCCTATTGAGCTGTAACTGTACTTACTTGTAAGAAAATATTTTTAGGATTATAATTGTAGTTGCATCATGTCTTATGCCATGCTTGAAAATAAATACATAGAGCTTCAGGATTTGATAATGGCTGGATATAACCAGGTTTCCATTAAAAATGCCTGTTGTAATTTTCAACATTAATTATTATCAGTCAAAATGCAAATGTTGCTTTTGCAGAAGTCTGTTTTGTGATGTGGATGCTCTTATAACCTTTGCTTTGCGTGTTTTTTTCCAGATACCCAGAGAGCGGCATTGTAGATATGACTGTTCGTAATCTACGCCCGCGAGCAAGAACTATTTTGAAATGGAACGAATTACGTGTGGGTGATATGGTAATGGTTAACTACAACGTAGAGAGTCCTGAAGAAAGAGGATTCTGGTTTGATGCAGAAATTACCTCTTTAAGGGAAATTTCAAGGACTAACAAAGAAATTTATGGCAAAATTATGTTGGGGTAAGATTTTATTGATACATTTTAGAAATCTGTTTACCAAAAAGATGATTTCAGTTTTAAATGCAGTGACTCTGCAATTTAAAAAACAGTGGGATTTCTCATTTCCACTTAGCTCTGGGTCCTTTGTTTCGAGAAGAAAGTTGTTTTAAAAAATAGATGTACCGTAGTTTATACTGATTGGTTTACCACTGGTAGCTGGAGTGAATCTCTGTGCGTAGGAGGAAACTGGGTTTTCATCTGGAATCCATTGAGGATCTTGGAAAAGAGCAAAAGAGTATCAGACCCTGGTTCTCCTTGCCTTTCCTCAAGCACTGGGATGGGGGGATATTCTCTGGATTTCCACAGAAGCCAGATGAAGATCAGAAAGAAGCTGGAGAACCTGTGAATTTATCTTGGATAAAAGCTGCATTGGGGAAGATATACCCCCCAAATGGTATATAAATATTTTTTTCACAATACATGCAATAGAATTCTGGTGATCTAATATTTTTTTCCCAATCTGTGTTCTTAGAGCAGTAAAACTAAGAGTTCAGATTAAAAACAAAAACACACACCCCCAACCCTAGATATCCAACATTTCCTCATGGGCTTATTTTTCATTCACTTTGCTTTGTGTAAAGAGCTGGGAATGAATGAGTCCTTTCTCTGAATTTTTATTGCTTTAAGTTTTTAATTATAGGTTCTGCTCCTATATATTCAATAGCAGTCTAACATAAAAATTAAGCTGATAAAACTTCATACATCTGTTTTTTTACTATTCTGTAACATAAAAGATAATTGTATACTGTATTTCCCAGAGTAGTGTATCATCACATCAGCATTATTCTAGGTATGTCTATGAGAATTTCATTTTCCCTTAGCATTGTGCTTGTCCATTTCAGATGATTTTTGGATTTTTCCCTATTTAGCTATTTTCAAAACCACTAATGCATCTCAGCTCTCATTTACATTTAGTAGAAGAACTACCAAATGCAGCTGCATTTCTCAGTGGAATGTCAGAATCAGATGTCAATTTGCAAGGAGAGCTAAAGAATAACAGCTGGGGCAGCAATTATATCAATAAGAGTAGGGAAACGTCATTTGTTCTGTGTGGGTTTCTTCAACATAGGAATTTTGGAGGTAACCCTAGCACAATTATTTTGTAGTAAGTTCCTTTGCAGTTTGCTTGGACTTATTTCTGACAATATTTTGTGCATATGATTTCTAGGTTAGCTGGTAAAAGGGGAAGCGTATAATACTTACATACTGAACCATGGCCAAAATAATAATTCCCTTGTATGTCCAAGTGGCTCATAAATGTGTGGGGATAAGGAGTATAAAAGTGAATAAGGAGTATAAAAGTATTTTATTATTTGGGAAAGGTTCATCTTTGCTAAACAAATGGTGTTATGAATTTCAACATGTTCTGACTAATACGGTCAATCAGAACAATTGCCAGCAAAGCCAGAAATAACTTACTTGCTTAAGTTTATTTCTTCAGTTCGCTGAGTGAGGGATGTAGTGCTGAAGTGGCAAGTCTAACTGCACCATTTTTCGAGTCCAGTGGCACCTTTAAGACCAACAAAGTTTTATTCAAGGTATAAGCTTTTGTGTGCACACTTATCTGAATAGTTAGCATCCCTCTCAGAGTAACTCAGGCACCTCCCAAAATCCTGTTCCTGCCACTGACAGAAAATGACATGAATTTTAAGTATATAAGACCCCACCTTTAGCCCAGCATTTTAAGTTCAGTTTCATCCCAACTCTGTTCCTCTGCCACTGTGACTCTATGAGGTTCAGTCAGGCTCAGCTTTACCCCAGGACTGTTTTTTACCATCACAACTCTTGACAACGCTAACCCTTTCCTGCTCTTTCTTCTTGTTGTTCTTCCTTCTCTCTTTTTCTCCTGCTCTGCCATTCTGATCTTCAGCCTGATTCCTCTGTGTCCCTTATTTGGGTTTTCTTGTTCACATTCCCTTCCATCTTCCTCCTTTCTTGTGGAGGAAATAAAGAGCCTAGTAAGGAACGTGTTGCAACCCTCTGGTTTCTGCATGGTCCTTCCCCTTCTGTACAGTCAACATGGAAAACCTTCCAGCTTGCTGCTGCTAGCAGTCCTGACTTCTGTCGTGCCAACAGGAAGTGGAACCGATGGTGACAGTCATAGTTGGTGACAAAGCACGTGCATGTTCAGGTGGAGTCTGGTTGGACTAGTCATGGGTGGGCACATCTAGCTGAATGTGGCAGTTTCTACTAGGAACAGCTTAACTGCATTGCCTAATTTTATGCGTTTGAATGGCTGTTCCACTGCATTCCCTGATTTTGTGTACTATATTGCATTGCTTTCCTTTCTACCATTCTTTTTAATTGTGATCAATACAGATTAATTTAGTTCAAATATAAATCTTTTTTTCTTTGTCATATTTTCCTATGTATCACTTCAAGTACATACCATTGTATACACAGAATCCCACACCTGGGCTGGGATACATATGTGTAAAGGCTGTACACGTGTATTCCCTCAAGTGTACCTTTGTGGTAACAGGTTGGTGAAGTCCTACCGTGCATTCTCTGTGGCCAGTATGGAAATTACTTTTGGATCCATCCCTCTATAATTTGTCAGCTATATGGATAAACAATGATATTCATTTGTTTATATCAGAGAAGGGGAGTATGTAAGTATGTCTGTTTTCCTGAAGATTTTTCTGTCGACCTATCATGCATAAATAAATTTGCACCATCAATATTTTGTAAAAAAAAAATCAACACACTATAGACTGCTGGTCATTGTGAAAGATGAGATCCACATCTCTTCAGGCTTTTGCAGACTCTAGTTATAGCAGCAGAAAGGGTTAGGATCTGTCGTAATTTCTATCTTGACCCCCCATCCCCATGCAGTTCAAAAAAATCCACACAATTGGGCTATGTAGGGATAATGAAGAGATCTACCTAAGACTGCAGAAGAACCTGTACAGTGGAGGGAAAACTCCCCTCCCCCAGTGTTTGGGTGACATTTGGGTTGCTGGCCCCAAAAGGAGATAAGGGAACCAGAGGTTGGGGGGGGGGGATAAAGTGCGTGGGCATGAGACGAAGAAGATGTGGGGGTTGCAAAGGGAATGAGTGGCTTGATGGAAAGCAGCAGCCAAAGGGAATGCACTGGATAAGATAGATGGAAAATTAGCACAGAAGTGGAGAACCTATGGAGCCTGCCAGGAAAAGGAAATCAGCAGGGAGAGATGACACCCCACCACCAGTCCTTAGCTGTCCCCTGCTTGTTTCTACATAGTGCAGTTCTATTAAGTGTGGTCTGGAAGATTCTATTCTGAATATCTACCTTGTTTATTTTTTATAGTTTTAATTTTTTGAAAAGACAGAAATAGTATAAAGAAACTACAGAAAGAAAAAAAAGGTTACCTAACATAATTATATATATATATATATCATAGATGATTATATATACCCAAGTATGAAAGACAGAAAATATTTTTCTCCAATGCCCCTTCGTTACATTGAAAAGGTTTTGGAACTTATTAGTTTCGTCATTACTACACACCCAGTATTACATGTTTTCACCTCTTCTGCATAATCGCTATTACTTTTAGCATGTAGGTAATCTAAGAAAAATACAGAAGGAAAGTCTATTATGTATCTCATATTAAGAAAATTTAAAATGTTGTTCTTCCCAGAGTCCACTTCCTTACACATATTTATATTCAGGATGTTAAATTTAAAACTGTAATACAAAATCTAAAACTGATTCTGCTTCTTCTTCATTACCATACATTTGCATACAGTAATTTAAACCACATCTCATTCTAAATTTGTCTCCTGCTTGCATAGTATTCCATCTCTCTTCAAATTTCATAACTGACCTGTTTCTCAAACAAGTTGTTAATTTGCCATTACTACATATTCAGCAAGTTTATTTTCTCTGGTGGTCCAGGAGTGGGGCAGTCCTTGACTCCTTACTCCTGGGAAAGCACCTCCCCCTCCCGTAGGCAGGGCCGGCAAACTTTGATCCCAGAGGGGAGGGGCTTATCCTCTGATCCCCAGTCTTACCGGCCCTGCCTTCTGAGCAGGATGTGCTGGCTGTGCTCTGAAGAGCACGAAGATCCCAGAAGACACTGGAAGGTCAGAAGAAGAAGCGGAGACCTAAAGGGCAATGGTAGAAAGTATTTACTTTCCAGCCCTAAAATATATTCGAGAGCTGCAGGCCTCGATTTACAATGAATCCGGCGCTGGCAGTCCTGGGAGGCCCCCAGGCGGTCACAGCGTCGAGAGGAACGCCTCGGACCCCGCTGGGAAGGCGGCGGTAAACTGCCCCCCCCCCCCCCATCCAGCCGCGGCGGCGTGCAGCGGTTTTGGGGACAGACTGCAGGCCTCTAATTACAATGGATCCGGCGCCGGCAGTCCTGGGAGGCCCCCAGGCGGTTGCAGCGCCGAGAGGAACGCCTCGGACCCTGCTGGAAAGGTGGCGGTAAACTACTTCCCCCCCATTCAGCCGCGGTGGCTTGCAGCAGTTTTGGGGACAGACGCTCAGTGAAGAACCTGGGGAGAGCAGAGGCAAGAGAGGCAGCCGAGGGTGGTGCAGAATCTGTCGCCTTCCCTTTCGGCATTGGAATGGAGCCCCCTCCTTGTTCCAGATCGTGGCGAGGAGGGACGTGTCTCCTGTGCAGTCTACCCGGTCGGCTGAACCACGGTAGGGCTGTATCCATTGAGAACTGGCAAGGTGTGGAGGGGGAGAGAGAAAGAGGGTTACCCCCCCTCCTCCAGTTTTCTTTTCCCCACCCTTTACTCCTTTCCTCTGGATCTGGATGGGAGGTTCTTTTAAAGGAGGAATTGCTTCTGGTCCATGGGTCAGGTCTCTAGCAGGGACATTTTACAGTCCTTATTGCTGGGCCTTT
>NW_015170308.1:569805-605600 GCF_001447785.1 Gekko japonicus | reverse complement strand
AGTCGGATTTGACTGGCTTTTGAGCAAGGGAACCTTTACCTTTACTTTACTACAGGGACATGGTTGTGCTATTAACAGGGAGAAGAGGACCCTGGAGCCAACTCAAGTCCTGAACATTTAGACACTGGAGGTGATGACCCTAGCATGTCTCCTGGGCATGATGGTGTCGTGCCAAGATCTACTACCGTGGCCTAGAGTTCATACGAGACCCCTGCAGCACTTTCTTTATTTACTACCAAAAGGAAATAGACTACAAGATAGTCAAGAAGGTAGAGTTACCACAGTCTGTGTGGACAGAGTTACAGTAGTGGCTAGTTCCAACTCTGTTCACAGAAGGGATACTTCTAAGTGAACCCCATGGGACACATGGTCAAGACACCTGGTCGAAGCCGGAAATATCCAAGAGCATCAACTTCCTGGAACTTGGGACCATAAAGTTGACCCTGGCTCGCCTGCAGATGCAACTGGTAGGCAGTCATGTTCTGATTCAAATGGATAACATGAGGATGAAAGTCTATATTAACAGTTACGGAGACATGCAGTCCCAATGGCTACACCGGGAAGCAATGCAAGTGATGCAATGGGCAGTCTACCTATTCTCTGCTGTCCCTGATGGTGTCAGAAACTCGTGGAACTTCATAAATCAGCCCCTCCCCAGTGGATTCACTTGTCAGTTGGGTCTCCCCCATGTGGGAGAGATGGGAATAGAGAAATAAATTCTCTCCTTAACTGGTGTAGTATGCCCAACCGTGAGATAGGTCTGCAGCCTTTAAAAATGCTCCCTTTCAAGTTGCTGTTTAGAAAAGAGAGAACATTCTTTTCCCCCCCTGGAATGGTGGTGGAAAATGCCACTGAGTCGTAGCTGATTCATGGGAACCTGATAGAGTTTTCAAGGCAAGAGACAAACAAAGATGGTTTGCCATTGCCCGCCTCTGCGTAGTTAACCCTGGATTTCTTGGTGGTCTCCCATCCATGTACTAACTAGGGCTGACCTTGCTTAGCTTCCAAGATATGATGAGATCAGGCTAGCCTGGGTCATTCAGGTGAGACTGTACCCTTACTCTGAATTTAATAACTGAAGGAGGATTTACATGCAATATGTTTTATAATGTATGCATTGTTGTAGAGAATACAGAACAATTCACCTAATTTCTGAAATATAAACAGTATACTAGTCAATTTTTTGACCAACCACTAGTCTGGAAAAATACAGTTGAGTTAGCAAACATGCTACGGCCAGCTTTCAATTTATATCTAATGAATTCTGTTGAACAGTTCAAGAGACCCATGATCATGGATATTTAGGAAAATTGGACTAAAATAACCACAAAGTGCTGAACTCTTTGGAGCTTCAATCATCACTTTATTAAACTAGCAGCACAGTAGGTTTTTCTCACCTAAAGAATTTTGGTGTAACGTTTATTAGCTTTAAATCAGCTTTTAATGTGAAAAATATAAATAAAATTAGTAGTATTATGTCATGAATTTGCCAATAAGGTATTTTCCACAGGGTTTAATTATTTTCCCTTTATTTCAGCCTTGTAGCCTCCAATGTTTCCTTTCTGACCTTGAGGGAGGCTCTTTGACAGTAACTATGGAAACTGCCAGATTACTTAGTTGGCTGTAGCAAGTGTTGGTCTAAATATGGATCTCTTGCCAGGGTCTAAAACTGTAATCCTTTTGCTGTCTGAGGTTCACTATTTCTTTTCCTTTCTACCAGCTGTTTCAAGTTTCTGTTGTCTTCTCATTAGTTTGAGTTATAGTGACACTTTTGATTCAGTAGTTTAATGTTGGGTGAATTTATTTAGAGACTCTTTAGATCTCATTTCAGAATTAAAAGATTATGAAGTAAGGATAGAAATATACAAGAAATATGTGTGCTGTATAGAAGAGTTTTATGACCATTCCAGACGTCATGGAACAAAGCTTCTACGATGCATTAGGGACCCTTCTTTTTTGGAGATACAAATATGTGTAGAAAGGACCTTTATTCTTGTAAATTTCCCCCCTAATGAAGTTTTTTCACCTTGTTTAGCATGTCTGCCTTCCATTATCAATCATATATGGGTTTCTAAATTGAGCTAAGGAAGGCTGTAGCCAGGAAAGAGACATTTTTCAGTTTTGTGATGCAGTTTGCTGTTAGAACATCATCCAAGGATTCCTGGGGCTGTGTTACCAATCCCATACTTTAGCACAGTCATGTAATACCCTTTATTAAGACTGACCAAAATGGTACAACATAGGTTGCAAGCTTTTATGTTCTCTAGAACTCTTCATCAGTCTGGAGGCTAATTAAAAAAAGAGCAGGAGGAGGATCTCTTAGCTCTCTGTGAGCATTTTGTGTGGAATGGGATCCTGACTTTAATCAGTTTGGGATGCATGTGGTGTCATTTTGCATCCTTTCTTACTTCCTCATAGGAATTTGAGTGTGACACCTTAGAGACTAACAACATTTATTCCGTTATGAGTTTTCATGAGTTAGAGTTCACTACCTCTGATACAATGGGAAGAAATTAAATATATTTTCCTAAATACATATCCAGAAGATTACAAAAGAGAAGTGGGGGAAGAGTGAGGAGTTGAGCAGAGAGAGGCCTAGTACAATAAATCAGGTGAGATTCTTTATGAGGAGACATGAACTGCTTGAATAATTTAATGGATGATGGGAGAGATCCCTTTGCAAGCTAGGAACAAGAAGCAAAGGATGTGCCCCAGTTATCATCATATATTCTAATAACTAAGTTTGACCCCATCAGTAGATACTTAAATGCACGGATTGGGGCCATTTGGACAGAAGGAAGATTTTCCTGCAAAATTGGGGGAACCCCCAGTTTGCAGAAGAATATGAATGTTAAATGGGAGGTTCCTACAAACCCTCAAAACAGGAAACATTTATCTGCATCTGCGCAGAGCTGCCACTCATGCAACTCTGTAGACAGGCTCTGGACAGGGGAGGAGGAGCAACTACTGCCACTAGCTCTGTCATCATTGTTGAAGCAGCAGCACTGCAAGTATGTGTGTGGGGGAGGAACCGCTGCCATTCCTACTGTCACTTCCTCCCCAGAGAGAAAGTGTGTGTGAGAGAGTTAGAAAGTGAGAGAAAGGTAGGATAGGAAAGAGGTGAGGAAGCAAGGGGGCGAGGAATGGGATGGCCAGTCCTACAGATTTCTTGCCTGTCCCCTGTTGTTGAAAGTATGAATACCTTCAGTTGAATAGCCTTAGCGCTGGCTGTTTCCACAATGTGGGGACTGTTCCCTACTGTCCTCTCAAAGAGACAATTCTTGCCTCCACTATGGATTAGGCTAATTTCACCTGTAGACTGATAGAATCAGGCCAGGCCAGAAATAAGAGTATTAGTAGTGTGACTTGCCTTACCAAGGAGGTTGTCTACATTCTTGGTTAGTGCAAATTGATATTTCTAACAAAATAAAAGCCAAGAGGTATTATGAACTCTATCGAGAGCCAGTTTGGTGTTGTGGTTAAGTGTGCGGACTCTAATCTGGGAGAACCGGGTTTGATTCCCCACTCCTCCACTTGCACCTGGCTGGATGACCTTGGGCAAGCCATAACTCTGTCACAGCTGTTCTTGAAAAAGGGCAGTTTCTGTCAAGAGCTCTCTCAGCCCCACCTACCTCACAGGGTGTCTGTTGTGGGGAGGGGAAGGGAAAGGAGTTTGTAAGCAGCTCTGAGACACCTTTGGGTAGTGAAGGGCGGGGTATAAATCCAATCTCTTCTTCTTCATCATCTCTTATTAATGTGATGTCAACACTGAAAGGGGATGACATAATATGGTATAATATTGTATAATCATAGTAGGCTTACAATAATCATGTTATTGTAAGCTGCGCTGCACCAGGAGAAAAGGTGGAATATAAATGTTTTAATAAATAAAATAGGTTGCTATGGATATTCTTCCAACTTGGTTATGAAAGGTCCCTTACCATTTAAATCAGCTATGGTGAATAGCTGTTTGTGAAAGCAGTAATGGCAGGTTAGGTTTTTTGTCACAATCACTGCCACAGAGTAGGCTGTAAGAAGAATTATAGCTTGTGTTCATGTGGATTCTCCATTACTGGGATTAATGTGAGCTCTCAAAGGATCACCAGCCACAACAGCAGTAAATTCCCCAGAGCCATCAGGAAACCATCCTAACTGATGCCCCTCTGCTATGGCATTTCAGTGCATCTGTAAGGCTTAACGTAGCCAAGTAATGATCTATGATGAAAAGATATGTTAAGGTTTCCCAGTCCTAGATCATACTCCTCAAGAGTTTGGCTCTGCTGTATGTGTGGCACCAAATATAACATAAGACATGCCACTGAGAACCGCCATGGGCCCCCAAAGATCCCATCTGCCCCCCCCGACCCTGATCCAAACAAAATACCTTAACAAAATACCTTAACAACTAGGAATCTCTGGCTGGCTGTCACCACACATCTGTACTAATAAAAGTATCCACATGCCCATCTGCCTGTCCACTTGTGGCAGGCATAACTCAGAAAATAAAACTAGGAATCTCAAAATTGTACACCAGCTCCAGGATGATCCATGGAGTTTCAGGGCCAGAAATTAAAGGAACTGGAATAACCTGGCCCACAATGTTTTCAGACACCCTCCTCCACCATAAGATTGCAAAGTGGTTAAAGTGTTGGACTAGGATCTGGGAAAGCCAGGTTCAAATCCCCACTTGTTCCATGGAAGCTTGCTGGGAGATCTTGGGCCAGTCATACTTTCTCAGCCTAATCTAATTCACAGGGGTGTCCTAGGGATAAAACAGAGGAGAGAAGAACTATGTAAGCTGTTTTGGGGAGAAAAGCAGGTTATAACTAAAATACATAAATAAATAGGTTCTAACTTCTCTTGTTCCCTTGTTACCTGTTCTCTTGTAAATCAGTAAACAAGTTCTAACCTCATTTGTTACCACTGAGACAGATTAACATTTATTATCATGCATGTGTAGAGTGGAGGGAGGGGAGCATCCTTTTATTACTTTGATAGATTATGGGGAAATATTAACTCCCCTCTTCCGTTCATAATGTTAACCAAAGTTTGCTTCTATACTGCTATTAAATACATTCAAAGTTACCAACCAGGGTGGATGAGAAAGAATTGAGACCAAGACTGAAAAAGGTGGTGGTGGGGAATTAGAAGTGGGGAATAGAGAAGTAGCAGGTTATGAAAGGAAGCAAGCAAAACAAGGGAAGAGCAAAGGGTGGGAAAGAGAGAAATTGAGGGAAAGACAGTAATTGTTTTTTTAAAAATGCTACCATACACTAACAAGGCTGCCCCTTTGCAAGATCTGGTTGTGCAGAGTTGGCTGAAAGAAAGAGGGAAACCATATATCTTGTTAGGAGGCTGCATCCTGGCATTGACTGTACCTTGTCCTGGCTAGTCTTGCCTTGCTTCAGTGCTGGCTTGGTTGATGAGTTTGATCTGATTAGCAAATGGTTGCCCTCAGCCTCATCGTAAACTTTGCTAAAAGGCCCAGCCAGCAGTCTGTGAGTGCTTTTTACTGTTGCTCTGCCTTCCCTGTGCCTCTAGTGGCTGCAGTCAGAACTGCATTATAAAAAATTTAAATGTGCTTTGTAAATACAGGATGAGGGCTGGCTTCAGGGGTCTTCCAGCTGACTTGGGTCCCCCAAATTTTGTCCTGCAGCCCCCCCGCCCCACCCAATTTGGTGGCCCGGCCACCGAGATTCATGAAGTCCCAAGTTGCACCTAACAGATGGACTTGGTGAGAATGTTGAAGTCTCCCTGGTTAATCAGACTGTGGTGTTTGATACCAACTCTGGCAGTGTATACAGACAGAAAGGGGCGTATTACATCAAAAAGTCTTGTTCTGTTTCCAGTGCCCACTACTAAATACACTCTTGAACTTCCGGGACTGCCTAATAGGTAGTCCCCTAACTTCATGTACCCCATCAGGGTAACTAATGCAGGAAGTGACATTCTGATATACCGACAGAATTACTCCTCTGGTCAGTTAACACATATTAACACAATATGCTGCACCTTCCCTGGTCTTAATCAGATGAGCCACTGTTTTCAGGAAAGGTGTTTGTTGATCAGACTCTAATAGATAAAATGAGAGGTGAAGTTTGAGGACTAATGGATAGATTAAAAACTAATATGTCCTCATATCTAAATGGCATATACCTGAGGGTCCTTAACTCACATTAGAAAAGTTGATCTTCTAACCAGTGTATGTAACGTTACTAAAATCAGTCTTCTTACCAGAGGACTGGAAAGTAGCAAATACAATACCAATTTTAAAAATGAGATCCTGAGGAGATCCAGGAAATTGTAGGCCGGTTAGTTCTGGGTAAATTAGTAATAATTGTTCTTGATTATACTCTTCCTAAGTATAATCAGCATGGTTTCATCAAAGGGAAATTCTGCTTCACCAATTTTGATTATTTGAAAAGTTTGACAGGCATGTGGATAAGGATGATCCTGTAGACATTATTATATACTTGAGTTTCCAGAAGGCTTTTGGCAAATCCCTCGCCAAAGATTTGAGAGTGTGAGTAAATATAAAGTTCTTGCAACTGAGGGAGGTAAGCAGTGGAGTCCAATGAGGTTTGGTATTAAAAGCAGTTCTTTTTAATATGTTCATAAATGAACTAGATTTGGGGGCAAGCAGTGTAGCAGCCAAGGTTGCAAATGATGCCAAGTTATTCAGGACAATGAAAACCAAAGTGGATTGTGAAGAGCTCCAAGAGGGCCTTTCCAAATTGGGTTCTTTGTAGGTGCAAGGTGATGCACTATTGAGGAAGAAATCTCAGCTTTGAATATATGGTGATGCGGTCTGAAGACTCTGAACTGGTGGGAACTGAGAGGAAAAGAGATCTTGGTGTTGTAATAGGTAGCTTATTGAAAATCTCAACTCAGTGTGTGGCTATTTTTATATTTTGTCTTACTGCTTATTCTATTGTTAATAATTTCATTGAGGACCACCCTGGCCAGCATGTCTCAAATGGCAATATAGAAAAGGAACTAAATACTTGTCTGAAGTATATGTTTCAGCAGGGGTCATTTTGTAGAAAAAGAGGTGCAGGAGCTCATTAGCATAACTCATTTGCATATGCCACACCCCCTGACATCACCAGGCATGTGTCAGAAGGCAACACCCACCGCTCAGGCATCACTGGACTGTTTTGGATTGGTAGCTATTGGGGTGGGGGGAACGTGCAGATCTGTCCTCACAGAGGAGGGAGACCTTGTACCTGAATAAAACTTGGTCTTAAAGGTGCCACTGGACTGTTTTGGACCGGGGGGGAGCTCTGCAACTTACCTGGCTGCTTCTTGCTCTGAGTGAGCCCCTGCTGGGAGCAGGGGGTGGGGCTTGTTGCATGTGCCCGCCCCCCGGGCTCTTTACTGCCAGAGCTCCACTCCTGTGCGCTCCTGCAGGAAATGACTCCTGTGTTTCAGGTGAATTTACAATTTGTTTCACTGTACTCGAAATCTTAAAATTTGAGATAGAACTATGAGTGAGCTAATAAATAGTTTCAGAATCACTGCCTAAAGAGAACTGCTTTTTGTTCAGTTTTGAATGCAGACTATGCTCAATATATGATAGTTCATACAGTCAACATTACTGGTTTGAGAACGCATTCGTCCAGTCAGCATTATAATCAGAGTTTGAGATATATTGAGCTAAAATATTTTCTCTCTTACTTTTCAGAGGCCCAGAAAATATAATAAATGATTGCAAACTACTTTTTATAGAGGAAATATACAAGATTGAAAAGCCAGGAGCATATCCTCTGACATTTGCAGATGGAGAGTTCAAAAGTAGGCAATTTTTTTGTATTATGTGAAGGAATGTGTTCACATTTAAGGTATTCCCCTCTTCTTCCTCCTGGAGGCTCAAGGTGGTTTTAAAAAGGCGGAAAAATGTAAATTTAGACAAAAAGAAATTCAAACTCCTGGGCCACTCACTGGATCCACTCAGCGCTGCAGACTGTGAGCCAAGGGCCCTTTGGCTTATGGCTCTGTCCACATCCAGGCTAATCACCTGCAACAGAGGAACATAAACTCTTTGTGTTGTGGTAAAGTACATTTTTTTTTAACAAATGACATTTGTTTTAAGATTCGTTGTATGAAAATTTGAAGAACTATTTTTTGTCCTCCATATCCTTATGCAAATGAATTTGTGATATCAGATGTCTCTCTTTACATTTTTACTTAAAATGGTCTTAACATTTATTTTCCTCCGTGCTCCTTGTCTATATTTATTCTCCTCATTATCACAAGAAGCATTATTTATGTGGGTACCATTACTATTCTCCCCTGCTCCTGTGTATCTTTTTCATGTGATTCACTACTCCTTTTTCAGTGGTTCTGTTTCAGTGTGTTTGTTTTGCTTTATGCCATTCTCAGTCCACTGAAGACAGTTCTTTTACAAGAGCGTTGCTCTGCTTTTTGCACTATTAGAATTGGAAAATATCAAGATGTGTCAAGCATCAGTACTGTGTATTACTTTTTTAAAAATTTATTTATTTAGAAAGTAATCTATAGCCAATCAAGTAGCCCATTTTATTATTGAGTATGCTGTTTAATTTACACCAAAACATTTTGGATAGTTTCCACATAATTTGTTTAGGTAGGAAGATGTGCAACTGCTCACCTGCAGTGGACTTGATGGCAAATCCTGTGTAAACCTGGCGCACCTATGCAGTTTCTGTTTATTTATGTCTATAATTCACTTATCAAAAAGTGCTACTGAAGTGGACTACATTAAAATAGCAGGAAAAAAATTTACCCAAATTCCAGTCAGACCTCCAGCAGAAATAAGACAATCCCAATGTCTTAAAATATCGAAGGATCAATTTTTCCCCAAAGAAAAGTTTTAACTGTACATATAAATGGACCTGGTGCATCTCTGGTGGCAGGGGGTGCTTTACCTCTGGAGCCACTGCTTAAAAAACATCTGTTAAGAGGAGTAAGCAGTTATTTGATTACCTGTACAATGAAGAAGAAGAGAAGAAGAAGAAGAAGAGATTGGATTTATACCCCGCCCTTCACTCGGAGTCTCAGAGGCTTACAAACTCCTTTCCCTTCCTCTCCCCACAACAATCACCCTATGAGGTAGGTGGGGCTGAAAGAACTTTGAGACAACTGTCCTTGAGAGAACAGCTCTGACAGAACTATGGCTTGCCTAAGATCCAGCCAGGTGCAAGTGGAGCAGTGGGGAGTCAAACCCGGTTCTCCCAGATTAGAGTCTGCGCACTTAACCACTACAGCCAACTGCCCGCTCTGGAAAGCAGTGTAAGTAGTCACCCCGTGTAGAGCTCATCCTTAGCAGTGTCATTATCCTTCTACTCCAAATACATTTAATGTTGGACTATTAGTTTTGCATTCTGCAGAAAAGATATGAGTAAACAGACCTGTACTGAACTAAATGTATAGGAAAAACTAAAACCAAATTTGTTCTTAAGCCTTTGCTTTTGCAGTAACTTTTCTTAAATAGAAGCGTAACAACTGCAGTATATTCTGATATTTATGTTATTGGGGGTAATATTTTGCACAACCTGGCTTAAAACACCTCTTGATAAGTCAGTCATACTGAACTGTGGGTAAGATCTCTCAGCAATAGGAAAGATCATCTCACTTTGCTTCACAGGAAAGAGGGGCCCTGAATGCAAGCATTGCCGAGCTGATCCAGATAAAGAATGTCGATTTTGCTCCTGTTATTTGTGTGGAGGGAAACAGGATGCCCACATGCAACTTCTCTGTGATGAGTGTAACATGGCCTACCACATATACTGCCTGAATCCACCTTTAAGCAAGATACCTGAAGATGAAGACTGGTAAGTAATGCAAGACAGATATATATTTTTTATTTTTGTTTGCTGTATAGAGTTGCAGAGAGAACGTACTGCTTTTGTTACAGAGTTATAAAACTTTCTGATTGATCCTTAAAGTTATTGATCTTTAAAGTGATGGGTCTGTCTGTTTCCAAAAAAAGGAATGTTGCTTTAATGAAACATATGTCCTTTTGGGTGCAATGGAAAAGGAATTTGTGGTTTAATTAATCAATTCAGGCCTAATGGATGCAGGTATATATGTCTTCAGCCTTTATCCACTTACTTTCTGAATGGGGAAATGTTGGTCCTGTTCATACAGAACGAGGTGAATGTCTGGAGATAGATTTACCTATAGAAAGGACTACAGTTCTTTGAATGCTGAACTGATGGGTCTACCTGTGAGTAAATCTACTTGCAAGTCGGTGCATCACAAGGTCATGTCATGCAGCAGGTTCATTGTCTTATTCTCTCCCTTATTATTCTTGAGCTGTCTGTGAAACTGCGCTTCATCTTAATTTCTTCTGTGCAGTCCCACATGGCGACTGCCTCAGTGCAGGCATGCTGCAAAAGGAGAAACTCCGCAAGCTCCTAGAAAGCTCCTCTGATGAGTGCTCCCCCTCCCCTCTGTCAGAGCTGGAGACCTTTTTCTGTCCACTTGGTCACATGATGGAGGGGGGAGGGAACACTCTTCCCTCAGTTCTCTTTCTGCTGCTGCTGTGGAGAGACAACGTACCATGAGCTTCTTCTGAGGGATTTTTTCCCAGCAGTTGAAAGTGGTTTATTGTGAGTAATCTTGGATCGATTTTACTTACCTTTTTATTTTTTTAAACAAAATATGTGTACAGAAATAAAGAAGGAAAGGGGAGCCAAAGCAAGATTTAAAGTACACATAACAAGAACACTCAAAGATATTATAGATATAACATTTAAACTACATATTTCAAGTATACAGCATGTTCATAATATTCAAGAATATTTTCTCTCAGAGTTTACCACAACTACTAATTAGCTTAAAACGTATCAATTATTTGAGATTAATTATCATATGTTAGACTTATAATAACAATGTATTCTTGAATACTTTTAAAATATTGACATATCTTATATACTATAATTATGTGCAACAAGAACTGATTATATATGACAGACATTTATTTATTTATTGTATGTAGCCAAAGGCCATCACAAAAAGGGATTAAGAATATAATGGTAAGATTATATATGGGATAAAGTCCACCAATAATTCTGGTATCACAAACTTGCGTGAGTTGAATGTATGTCACTCCACATACATTCAACTCACGCAAGTTTGTGATACCAGAATTATTGGTGGACTTTAATTGGCTAAACTGGAGGCCCATCTTATAGAATAATAATAAACAAATACAGAAGTATTTAGGAAACAACATCTGGCCTTCTCCTGTATATGTACATCTTATGTAAAAAAAATTTTGAATGTATGTCAAATTTGTAATTGGAATTGTGACCACTGAGGAAGGCCCTTTGAGGGGCCGAAACGCGTTTGGTTCAGTTGCACAGCACTAACCCATCTATGTATGAATGTTGAGAAGTTTTTTATGTCTGAATGGTATATTTTTAATGAGTCTAAGTTTTAAAATGTGTACACCTGAATAAATTTTGCATTTTCATAATATTTAGAGTCAGCTTAACCCTTGTGGATCCATAGTAACTTTTTGGGTTGAGTTTTCTCCCCCCCCCTTTTTTTCCCTTCCCCCTTCCCTTCCTTTTTGTTAGCATCTGTTTAAGGAGTGCCAATCCTGTGGCACCAAGATGGCTTGTATTTGGGGGAAGGGTACAATACAGGCAACTGCCAAGTGTGCCGACTTTTCTCCCCCAGTGCACCAAGACCAGATTTCCCACCTAAAAGCAGCATTATGGGAGTATTTCGTTGGGCATCACTCCAAATTCAGCTGAGTCTTCCCATAAGAGATCTTGCCCCCTCTCGGTAGCCTCAGTCCCAGCATCGAAATTGAAGTCTGACACCGAAGGGACCATGTCAGTGCAAAGAGCAGCTTCAGAACCCCCCACTAAAAAACTTAAAAAGAAATCTAAGCACGTTCGCCTTAATTGCCTCTATATCAAGGTCCTTCTCTGACTCAGACCCAACGTTCATCTTCCCCTTAGAGTTGATGTCGTACACCTCCAAGTGAAGTTTTGACATCGCCCACTCAGTGCTGACTGAATGATAGCCCTCAACGCCAAACCATCACGCTCAGGTTCAAAGATCTCAGTCACCTCAACTTCGATAGTTTCCATCATTTCGACTTCATTCTCCTCTCTGTCAACACTGTAGCATGTCTTCTGAGGGAGAGAGAATCCCCATGCAGAAACCATGAACACCATCACACTCTTTAGGAGCGACAGGCTACTAGACGTTAGAGGACAATGTGGTTGAAGTTCCCCCTCCAAGTCAAAAAGCATGGGATGGACCGTTGGCTGGGTACTCCTCCAGTGACTCAGGCACTGAGATACCCCAATCAGGACACTGGGTGCAAACTAGGCCTACTGGGCAGGAAGTGTACACATTGGGCACCCTGGGTCTTTGTATCTCCAATTTTACAGCGATAATGGAATGTTACCAGATGTTTCTCTAGGAGAGAATGTCTCAGCATTTAGAGGGGCTCCCAGATGATAAGAAAACCCTGGCAAAAGTGTTGCAAACTGTGGGCATAAGGCTTGGGAAGCAAAGGTTAAATGCTTCTCAACATGTGGATGCATGCAGTCCCATTACTGGCTCGGGGGTAGTACTTAGAAGACACTCTTGGCTGAGAGCATCTGGCCTACCCCCAGACACAAGAGCCTGTATTGAGGACTTTCCCTTTGAGGGCAAACACCTGTTCAGTAAAAAGACAGACACTGTCCTGGATAGGATATGAAATAATAGGTTGACAGCCAAATCGCTGGGCATTACTCCTCAACAGCCCACTACCTATAAACCAAGGAGGCAACATCAGGGGAAGGCGTCAGCCTCTATGCCCTGTTGTTGGCCCTCCAGAGGAACTTTTTGGCAACTGTGTGATACAGGATGTTGGACAAGATGGACTATTGATCTGATCCAACAGGGCTTTTCTTACATTCTTATTCTGATACGAAGCCTACAATCCAGCTCCTTGATAAGTGGGCTTGCTATTCTCCCATGTGGGACTACACAGAAGACACAAAGATGAAAATATGGTTGCACTTACCTGTAACTGATATTCTTCGAGTGTCTTCTGTGCAGGCCCACATCCCTCCCTCCTTTCCCCTCTGTGGGCTGGTAAGGCCATGCTGTGTTCTCTGCTTCATGACAGTAAATGAAGAACTGTGGGAAGAGTGCTCCTTCCTCCTCCATCTCATGTCCAAATAGGCGGAAAAAGGTCTCCAACTCTGATGGAGGGGAGGGGGAGCACTCATCTGAGGAGCTTTCTAGAAACTTGTGGAGTTTTTCCTTCTGTGGCAGGCCTGCACTAAGGCAGTCCCCATGTGTGCCTGCTCAGAAAACTCTTGATGAACATCACTTACGGTAAGTACAACCATGGGGGTGTTTTGCCAAGAGAATTAAAATTTCACAGACACTACAAATGAAGTAATTTTGCGTATATTTCTTCTGCTAGTCATGGGAAGATGCTTGGTGGAGCTGAACACTAAAGCCCCTCCTTTGATAATGGGAAATTTTTTTTGCAATGCTTTGAAAAAAAGAAGAGTATATTATTTGGAGATGTACAAAAAGTCAGCAGCATGAAATCAAGGAGAGGCAGCAGAGAACTTGGAAGAGACACAGAAGGAGAAACTAAATGACAACACTGATGTACATGAGTAGGGTTGCAGAAATGGTTCTGGTCATCTCGTCAGTGCTCTTCTGGCTCAACTTTTGTGCAGGAGTAATTAATGTAAAATATATATATTTTTAGGTATTGTCCTTCCTGTAAAAACGATTCCAATGAAGTTGTAAAAGCTGGGGAAAAACTCAAGCAGAGTAAAAAGAAAGCAAAGATGCCATCTGCCTGCACAGACAGCCAGCGGGACTGGGGCAAGGTAACCACTAGAAATCAGCTGTACACTGTGTATGTTTGTGTTCTCTACTAGCACATATATAATAAAACACGTTACACACACTAGGAACACTTACAATGGGGATGTTTAAGGACTGCATATAGCCATGTAAGAGTATACAAATAGTATTTATGAATCTGTTTGAGTTTCCATGTGAACTAAAAGAATCTTTGGAACCAAAGGCATGATTTGTACTTACTACAGTTTAGAATTGAAATCATGGTGTGGTTTCTAAATGTACATGTTTATGTATTTCAAAAATTTCAGTGCCCGCTGTCAAGGGAATTTGCCCATGGCCATGCTTTTCCTACGCTATATCCATCAAGTCTGCTCAAATGCTTATAACTAGGGGTGTGCAATTTTTCAATTTGAGTCTTTTGGACCCCCCAAAAAATTGGGATTTCCCCCCAAAAATCCGGATCCCAATACTGCTAAAGTACTTGGATCTGGGATTTTTTGGAAATCCCAAATTTTGGGGTTTCAATAGACTAGAACTGAAAAATAGGAAGAGAAAAAAAGCAGTGACAAAGGCGGAAAAAAACAGCTAAGAGGTGGTTCAGCTGGGGCTCTCTTGGGCAGTTCGAAATGCTCAAGAGAGTCCCAGCTAAGCCTGCAGGAGGAGTTCTCCCTGTGGGATCAGCTGCTCTGCGGGCTCTTTTGGGCAGTCGGTCTCTTGGGCGACTGCCCAGGAGAACCCCAGCTGAGCCCGCAAGGCAGCTGATCCCATGGGGAGAACTCTTCCCATGGGCTCAGCTGGGGTCTCTTGGGCAGTCCGGTTTAAATTGGAGTGCCCAAAAGAGCCCGCAGAGCAGCTGATCCCACAGGGAGAACTCCTCCTGCAGGCTTAGCTGGGACTCTCTTGAGCATTTCGAACTGCCCAAGGGAGCCCCAGCTGAGCCACGAGGAGAGTTCTCCCTGTGCGGTCAGCTGCTTTGCAGGGTCTTTGGGGCAGTCTGGTTTAAAGGGACTGCCCAAGAGAGCCCCAGCTGAGTGGTCCCCCCTCCCCAGCTTGGCTGTTTTGCGGGCTGTCTTCTGCAGTCCCTTTAAACACCCCATTTAAAGGAACTGCAGAAGAAAGTAGGAGCAATCTGCTCCAGTCCCTAAGATGTTTTTCAGGGTTTGCCAGTCATTCCTGAATATATCCAGGATTTTTTCAGGAATTTGTTTTGGTTCTCCCGAAAAATGCACACCCGTACTTGGAACATGCTATACTTTGCCCTATTGGTGATGCTATGGGTGGTGCTACATTATCACTGTTGTCTGTTACCCAAAGGATGTAGGCTAACTATTTATTATAGTACGCCTTTGTCACAAGAACTGACAGTTGATTACACAGTGAGTCAATACAGTCAACAAAATGAGACATTCAATAAACAATGCATTAAATCTGTACAAGTCTGGAACCATCCAGAGCTCTGAAAGATAGAACTGAAGCAGTGCAAAATTACATAATAGGTTATTGCTTACAGTAAGCTATACACAGCAGTATAGACCACAGTCACTGATCTTTTATCCAAGTAAGTTTGGGAACCATTTTGTACAGTACAATCCTATTATTTGTGTAGAAAAGCCCTCTTGAATAATTCCGTTTTGCATAGCTTGTGGAAAACCGGGAGAGTAGGAGCCTTCCTGGTCTCCATGGGAAGGCCATTCTATAAGGCAGGAACCACACAGGTTGGCACCCGCAGAAGTCCTGCTGACATGAGCCAAAGCTGTTGTGTCAGAGCATAGGGAAGAGGCTGTCTCAGATAAGAGGGACCAAGGTCATGAAGGGCTTAATTGAAGCGTTAAAGTTTCCTATTTGAACTGAAGGGAGACCAGTATACAGTACATTATAGTTTCCAAATTGTTCTGAAGGGAGACCAATGTACAGTGCATTACAGTAGTCTAGTCACTGTGGTGTGGATCCAGGTGACTAGATCAACCGTCTCAAGGTAAGGGGCCATCTTACAGGCTAGGCTGAAGACTTGCCTGATTTGAAATATTTAACTATTCTCAGTTTGCAGAATAGTGTATTCCTGACTTTGCTAGCACTTCTCTCTCCTTCTGAGCTTATTTTATGGTCTCCTATTAATTTCACCAAAAACTTTGGCATAAAGTGTTGTTTGTTTCCCAACAGTGTTTCCATTTAATTTCCCCAGTTGTCTGTTGTATATGGGTGCACTGCTGCACCAGTTATGACTAAAATTCACCTGGTGTAGCTGTTTCTAAAATGTCCTGTTAAAAAAAGTTGTAACATTGGGCTGATCTGCTATATAGTCCATCCAGTTGATTTATATAGTACTCTCGTGTTCAGCAATGTGATATATCACCCGCTCTGAGGTATGGTTTTCCCATCGTTTCTCATCCATTCTTACTAGTCCCTTGCAGTAATTCAGATGGTCCTTCTGAATTTTAAAAGAATACCACGGGTCTGCTGTTGTTAATACATGCTATGCATCTGCTAAACATGGACAGTGAATGAGAGATGTCCATGAATGGTCAGAACTCTTGCTCCCTCCTCTCCCATTATGCAGATCAGTTTACCCTTGAGCAACCAACATGCAGTTTCTGCTTAGTACCACTTTGCCTCTTGGCTTAGCCATATATTTTTTGAGGGTTGTGCACTAGCATCTCCTCCATTATAAAACCCTTTTCCCCAGCAGTCATTCCCCAGCTTATTTTTATATGGCATCAATTTTCTGCATACTTTTTCTGAATTTCAGTGGTCCTCACCTAGTAGCAAACATGCATTAGGATTTGGATGGAATAATCTGGTCCAAAAATAAGGATTTAGTGGTTTATATGTGCAATCCCAGTCAACCCAAAGTACGAGATCCTGACATAAATGTCCTTGCATCTTTGGTGTTCCAGGGATCTTTTAAGAATAATATTTCTTGTGGTTGTAGAACTCTTCTGCATGCTCTATTGTGTTCTGCATGAAGTCTTCTTGATGAGAAGTGTCCTGATGATATTGGATGGAAATTTGTGATGGAAACTTGAAAATGAATTGATCCAAATTAAGTTTGTTCAACATTAGTATGTTTAAACACAGAGTGCATCTTGCTGATCATCTTTTATTTTATTCATTTAAATTATCTATACCCTGCTTTTCTTCCCATTGGGGACACAAAATGGCTTACAGTGTTCTCTCCTCTATCCTCACAACAACCCTGTGAGGTAGATAAGGCTGAAAGTATGTGACGGGCTCAAGATCAGCCAGTAGTCTTCCATGGCAGAGTGGGGATTTGAACATGGGCCCCCCAGATCCTAAACCAGCACTCTAATCACTGCATCATGCTGTTTCCCTTTTGATCTTTCATGGGGAATTGCTCTGAGTGGACAGAGATACAGGGGAAGGCCACGGGACAAGAAGATCTGTGCTGTGGGCTTAATTGAGTTGGGAAGAGAGCATTCTTAGGAGCCATGAACAAAAATGACTCGTGTGCATTCATTTTCCATTCACCCTGGAATCCCATGTTCAAGAAGCATATTAATGAGCATAAGCATGGTTTGTCAGTAGAGATGCCGTGCCTAGCCATATGGTTAAGCCTCTTTCGTTTTTGATAACCTCTATTTCTACACATACAAGTGTAATCTTAGAGAAGGAATTTCCTGATGTGCATGAGAGAGGAGGACAATGCTTTTTCTGAACTAGTGCTCCCCACCTATAGTTTTTGTATTAAAGTAATATTTTTAACAATCTGATGCTTGGTTAAACAAAAGCACATATTAACAGATCAATTTGTGTTTTATTAAATATGACTGATTGACCAGATATTGCAAAAGATAATTTTTTAATACCTTAGTTTATTGGTAATGCAAAATATTCAACATAACTCACACATCTTCTCTATTCAGTGAAAATGCACTGTGCAAATTACTAGGAAATGTCTTCATTATATATAAAATTCCCTAAGAGTACAAGTCATAAAGCACCCAATTTTGCACTATGGGAGTGTAAAGGCTGTTGTGTGCACCCCAACCTGCTTTATATGTATCTAACTGTGTGTTGAAATGAGTTCTCTACATAAACTAGGGATAACAGTTGCTTGTGTGTCTGTTCATTAAACTTCAACACCTGTTACTGATACTGAATTATTACTGAAACATTTACTGTTTTTATGTTTGTAGGGTATGGCCTGTGTTGGGCGTACTAAGGAATGCACTATTGTTCCTTCCAACCACTATGGACCTATTCCTGGAGTTCCTGTTGGAACAACCTGGAAATTCAGAGTGCAGGTAAATATGCTTTCTCTACGTATGTAAACTAAACAGCCCCCTTTTCTTTTAACTTGCATCATTTGCACTAGTGGGCAAGTTGCAAAACATACTCCACTTGTATTTTCAGCGCTTAAAATAATGGGGGGGAGGGGGGTAATGTCACCATGATCCAAAGATTGTGATGTACAATGAGGCTACCTGGTTGTTCCCCCCCCCCTTTGGCAGCCCCTCTTCATGGTGCATTAGAGGCCATTCTTTAATTTCGTACAGATGCTAGGCTTGCCTTGTATGGTGGCTGACCCATTAACAGACTACTATGACTGGACCTTCGGTTTGTGGCCCTGTCCTAAGGAGTCAGTGTTGTTGCTTAGGTATTACTTCTTACATTTGAATGACTATTATAGTTTCAATTTTGGCTTGTACTTCTTGAATTGCAGCCCCCAGGATGCATAACAGAAGACTTGAAATCGCAGTTGTAATTTGTAATAAAGATGGGAAGTTTACTGTCCAAAACAAAATGACGAATACAAATTTAGAACATTGCTGTCACAGCCTATAAACTCCCTTTTAAACAAATTTGTTAATTTTTACCATGAAGGTGAGCGAAGCAGGTGTCCACAGACCTCATGTTGGTGGAATTCATGGTCGTAGTAATGATGGAGCATACTCCCTTGTGCTGGCTGGAGGATTTGAAGATGAAGTGGTTAGTTTTATATTCATAATATTGTGTATGTGTTGAGTTAACTTGATTGCCTGCTTTCACATTGTCAGTGATGGCATACTTAAAATCAAATGTTATTTGGAATAACTTGAGATAAATAGTAAACTTGGGTCCCAACAGACATATGCACTAGAAGCTTGAATGGAATGGGAAGAAAACAGAGACCTCCTAGACCTGCAGAAAAAATAAACCTTGCCTCCACTGCCACACCTTTCTGTCCAGGAGCTAAAGTAGACTATTCTTTTTGCTTCCTCACTCCCTCCCCACATACACCTTTGTAAAAATTGTGTAAGCCATAAATGTCCTACAAGTCTTCCTAAATTCTTAAGAGATTCTTTCCTCTCATGAGTTCAGCCACTGCTTTTGTTTACAAGCAAAATGATGGCCAATGTATCTTTTAAGGATTTAGGAAGATCTATAAGGCACATACAGATTGTCTCACTATTCTTTAAAAGGCCTTGGGGAGTGAGAAAGAAATGATAAGTACCTGTTTTGGCCCCTGAATAGGGAGGTAGCAAGGCAGAGGAGGCTATTCCTGAGGAGATGGATGGGATGGAAGGCTGATGGATGCGTAGGTGGAACATTGCCTCCCTCATCCACTTTTTGAGGACCTCACCTCAGCTAACTTCATTGTAGAGTGAACTCTACCTCTCTTCCTCAAGCAATGGACACTTCTGAAATTTGTGTAAAATATTTCTGAAGTAGAGAGTACCTTACATATAACTAACAATATATTTTCTCTGTGCATCCTCAGAAGTGAGAGTTTAATTCTTTTTGTGATAAGACATCAACACCTTCTGGAAAACCCACTGATTTCTTCATCTCTGAAGACTAAAACAGCCTGTGCTGGCCCAGCACCCTTCCCACAAGTGCTTCAGGGCAGAATACAATAACTGGGTTTCTTTTTAAAAATCTTTCTAAGAGGAATCACTTTGCTCTAGAATTATTTGTTGTGTCTGGCACCAAGATTCTAAGCACATCTACCTGCAGGCAAACATTTCTGAAATTAATGGTACCTCTTTCTTAAGAAATACATATTCAGGTTTTATGTATTATTGTAAATATTGCATAGTGTTTCATAATGTTAGGATTGGATTCTTTAATTATAACAAATTCTGATTTTTGCTGAACTCTATCTGTTGGTAATAGGGTATGCAAGAAAAAAAAATTGGGGGGGGGGGGATTTGGGTATAACAGACCTGAAAAATATCGGTAAATACCAAATTTCCCCAGTCCAATACTGGCTGGGGAAATATTTGGTATTGCTGAATGTATTCGTGTCTAATATAGCCGCAGGGAAGGAAGGGAGGCATGTTAAAATGCCTTCCATCCCCCCCAAGCCCCTCTACTTCCACTGGTCAGTTTCATTCCCCGCCAGTCAGCTGATCGGAGTGAAACTGACCAGTGGAAGCCTCCTCTCCTCTCTTTGCCTTCCCTCCCCCAGCTGCCCCACTGAGGGAAGGCAGAGAGCCAAGGCATGTTTAAATGCCTTTCTTTCCCTCCCCAATAAGGTATTTTTCGGGTTATTGCCAAATACACACCCCTAGTTGGTAATACAGAATAAGCATTTAGCATGGAGAAAGGTGGCTGAGATGAACTGAGTGTATTACATTCTGTCCTGATTATTATTTTTCTTTCAGTAAAGCTAACTGACTATATTAATATCCTAAGTATAATTTTACATTTGGCTGTGATGGCTCTCTCTTTCCAGTATTAGATTAAATGTTTCTCAGTTGGCCTCACTGAGGTGGTTACCCTGTGTGTGGGCTGTATCACTTCTGACTAAAGGTGGGGATCACATGATTAAATACGCTTTCATACATGTAAAATTCCCTGCATGTAGAAAACTAGCATTTCAGGAGA
This sequence comes from Gekko japonicus, assembly GCF_001447785.1. Taxonomy (NCBI): domain Eukaryota; kingdom Metazoa; phylum Chordata; class Lepidosauria; order Squamata; family Gekkonidae; genus Gekko; species Gekko japonicus. The sequence continues at coordinate 584,951 of NW_015170308.1, read as the reverse complement.
AGGCTAAGCTGGACCCTTCTTCCTGACATACTTGTTTACTCCATGGAAGGTGTTTTTGTTTTGTTTTTTTAATGGAAGAGCATTCATCCACACTTGCATCATGAAACTGTATAATCCAAACTGGTTTACATAGGGTTGCCAGCTCTGGGTTTGGAAATACCTTGAGATGTGGAGGGTGGAGCCTGAGGAGGGCAGGGTTTGGTGAGGGGAGGGACTTCAGTGTGGTACAGTGCCATAGAGACCACCTTCCAAAGTGGCCATTTTCTCCAGGTGAAGTGATCTCTGTCACCTGGAGATAAGTTGTAATAGCAGGTCTCCAGCCACCTCCTGGAGGTTGGCAACCCTGGGTTTACCATGTTTGCATTTTGTTTGAGCCATGCCACATTTGCTGCATGATTGCATATGCTACTGAAGGAATATATTAATATCCCTAACAATTTGTACCTATTTAAATATTTTTTAAAATACTGAATATACATTTTGTGGTTTGCGTTCCCATCCTAAGCAGAGTTACACTCTTGTAAGCCCATTGACTTCAGTGAACCTAAAGTAGTGTGACTCTTCTTAGGATGGCAGTGTTAGAAACTTCCAGCTCTGATTTTTGGAAAATGTTCAGATTGTCACCATTGTAATACTGTTACTGTTTATTTGCATATTAATTGTTCAGTCTGCAACGTACCTCTTGCAATGATACATGAAACTGATTTGCACATACATTTATAGGATTGTGGTAAATCTGATGTTGCTGCCTGTTTGGGAAGCACTAGGAATGAGTGTGATGTGTCAGAAGCTAAGGTTCTAGTGTAGTCTTCTCCCACATCTGCTACTTTTCTGTGTGGAGGGAGTAGTATTCAGTCCTGTGAGTCCCCCAAACACAGATTTATCACCATGAGATTTGACACAGTGAAGTACTGAGGTAGGTTTTGGAAGACTATCTCAGACTAATCTCAGCATCTATCACCTGGAAGCAAAAGTTGGAGAAACATTAACAACACATAAATAGAACAGCAAGCTGTTCTGCTATGTGACGAATCAGTCTTGTGGGCCTTTTTGCATTACCTAGCCATGCTTATGTATGTAGGCATACATAAGCTGTTTTCTACCATCAGAATAATGTCTACACCCTCTTCTCCAGCCCTGTAGCATCAGGAAGAAATTTTAAGCGTGCTTCAGGTGAACAGTAAAGCAGTAAGCAATGTGTTAAGAGTTGTCATTAAGAGCCATTCTAAAAAAACAAAACAGAATAAATGCCTTCAAGAGTGCCCGAATATTATGCGTTCTCTGCCAACAGAACTTGCTCAGCTATTGCTGCTGCTGTGGGATTTGCCCCCATGAGGGAAAATGCGGTTTATGGCATGCCTGGTTTGTGAGCCATGAACTTTTAAGGTTTGGTTTGTGAGGTTCATGAGGCAGTAGAATGCCCCCCCCCCAGCATGCTAGAGACACCAAACTTGCAGTGGATCTCTGGCTGACTCTGCTCTACCTACCCTCCATGTCTGGGGAGGAGTGGATTTACAGGGTCCAAGTTACAGCCCCCCAAAGAAGGTGCCCCCATCCTCCATTGTTTCCAATTGAGGAAAAAAACAGCAAAAAAGCAAGGGCAATAAAAGCTCAGTGGAACAGAATCAAAGTCCCTGAGAATCTTTACAATAGAAACTGAAGGTGGGGGGATTTTTGCAAACCCAGCAGAACCAATGCTACTGTGGGCAGTGCAAACCAAACAGGACTAAGGTCAAACCAGAGAATCTCTGCAGAAGAAACTGAAGGTATGGGGGGCATTTTTGCAAGCCCAACAGAACCAGTGCAATGTTCTAGTGCCCAGCAGAACCCAGTGCCAATGTGGCAATGCCCGCTCAATCATCAAGCAAAGAGGGCATTGTTGCAAGTCTAGGAGAACCAGTACAATGTACAGAGTGCCCAGCAGAACCCAGTGCCACTGGCATTGCAAGCTTAAAAGGATTGATAACAAAGCATAGAGTAACCAATCCAAGCAAGGGGGATGGGATTTTGCAAGCTCTGTGCAAGAAAATGGGAAGTGAATACAAAGGAATGCTGGAAAGGGGGGAGGAACCCTTCTTGAAACTGACATGATGAATTTGAAACTGACAACAGTGTTTCCAAGGCTGGATAATTCCACTCCCACACACTGTTGTTTTGAACTTTGGTAAACATTTTGTTTGAGCAGAGACAGTCTGTCTGGAAATGTATTCATTCATGAACCTCCACGAAAATTTGCTGTGTGACCTGCCATGAACTTCAGTTCATAAACCACCAGCCAAAATTCATCATGAACTTTAGTTTGTGAGCTGGTTAATGCCCATCCCTACTTAAGTTTGTCATACAGGTCGGCAGGTTGCTATGTCTACTAATTTACTTACATTTTTAAATCAGCTTTTTAATTTCTAGCTCATTTTCAATCTAATATTTTTGATAGCTAAGAAAAATATAAGTAATGCATAGCATTCCCCTTCCTTTTTATTGATTCATATTATAAAGAAAATCTGGTCTATGACCTGTGGCAACCAATTTTGTGATGGAGTGTACCAGTAATTCTGTTGCAAGTGGTTCGTTTCAGTCCATTTGTGTTACCAATTATTGTACTGTGGTTTTTAAAAGTACCTAATTTTAGCATATGTTATCAATGTAAGTTCAGTTGTTACTGGAAGTCTATGAGAGTTCACAATGCGTTTTTTAAATAGTTGGTACCAAAGTCATGAAGCCCAGTTACGGTGGCTCCCATACTTCTGTAAAAGGTTCTAATCATGCCAGTTGCTTAGTGCATTTTCCTCATCTTTTAAATATTTAAAAGATGCTTAGATAGTTGCAGTTCTGAGAAAGGCTGGTATTTCGTTGAGCTGTTGTGGAGAGGAATTCAAAATATATTTCACTAGCACAGTGTTAACAGATGTTTATTCTATTCTGTTGATTCTTGTTGTGATAAGAGGATGATATAAAGTGATAGCTAAATGTGCTATACTAAAAGCTATCAAAGCTTTTAGAATTCCTGTATTCTGTATAAAATATGTACAGTATGTCAGGAAAGCAACCTGTCCCTCTGTTCAACCTCCATTACAGACAAATTCTTCCCCTAGTTCATAGCAGACCTGGTGCTGACTTATTTTTATTATATGTAAAGCCCTGACATAGGTAATTTTTAACTGTATATTTGAGTTCTTACGTTCATTTGAAATTTTAATCAGTGATCTTTCCATATAGGACCGAGGTGATGAATTCACTTATACTGGGAGTGGTGGGAGAGATCTTTCTGGCAATAAAAGGATTGGAGAACATTCATTTGATCAAACTTTAACACATATGAACAGGTAGGTTTGATCGTCTTAACCAATTTGTATTATCCAAAGGAAGAGAAATTCAAAAGGGAGGGGGCTATTTTTTGCCAGTTCTCCATTCTTGCTGCAGACCCTCACTTTGCCCCCTTGCCCCCACACATACTGGTCCAAGAGTCCACCAGCCTCCAAGGGCAGGATTTCTGGGGCACAAGAGGCTGAAGCAGGAGGAGGGAAAGCTCCCAGAATGATCACTTCTGCCATTTGCTGCATAGTATCAGTTCGAAGCCAGTATTTTAATTAGAGCTGACCGTAAAAGTCAAACTGAAATAGCTGAACATTGCAAGTTAACTCCAAATATTGTTTATAATCACCATGATACAAATTACAAGGAAAGAGATTGATACTAAAACAGCCAGTATCATAGAGCCCATGTACTGATCTTTGGTACAGGTTCATCTGGAATACTGTCTACAATTTCTGGTTACTCCATCTCTAAAAGAATATTGTTGACCTGGAAAAGGTGCAAAAATGTGCAACCAAAATTATCAAATTGTCAGATTACACATAACAATACAGGTGTATAAAATTATGCATGCTTTGGATCAACTGGAGTGTTTCCTTTCTCACACACAAATATAACATTAGAACAGATAAAATAAAGGGCTTCATCATACAACACATATTTAACTTGTGAGACTCACTGCCACCTTACAATGACTTTAAAGGATCATAATATCACACAGGATAAGTTGATCAGTGGCTACAACGCATGATGCTGTCAGATCCCCAGTTAAGACACTCTCCACAACACTTTGGCAGTGATTTTATTAGAAATATGCTTACAACAGGTTTCAAATCTTTTGTCAGGACTGAGGAAAGCTTGCAAAACTCAGAGGTTATAGGTAAAAGATACTACACCCCCTAACACCCCACACATACATTAGCAGGCAGGCCTAGCATTACCATGGCTCCCTGACAGATATATGGTGCTTATCTATGCGAGCCTAAGAAAGGAATCTCCAAGGCCATGGGAGCCGGCCAAGGGGCACAACTTAAAAGATAGTTATGGCTACAAGCAGGCATTCAGTCAACACATCCTCTCCCCACATGCCTCCCCCCCAAATTCATGGCAAGCAGTGAAGCAAAGCAAAGAGAAGTGAAACTGGAAGCTTGACAGATGCTAACATAGAACCTCATGTTTACCAGGTTTTTTTGAATACCAGTTACTCAACACAGGGAGGAAGACTTTGGCCTCTGTGTCCTGCTTCTGTGCTTTCTTGGAATATCTGTTGGCTGCTGTAGACGTTTTGGACTACTAGACAGCCCATTGATTGATCTGTTAGGGTGCTGTTCATATTTTTAATGCTTTTGGAAGCATTATATCATATGAAGACTTCTGAATACTTTCCCCCCCAGGGCACTAGCCCTAAATTGTGATGCCCCACTGGATGATAAGAATGGAGCTGAGTCTAAAAACTGGAGAGCTGGTAAACCAGTTCGAGTGGTTCGCAGCTCGAAAGGGCGAAGGATCAGCAAATATGCTCCTGAAGAAGGCAATAGATACGATGGCATTTACAAGGTACATATTTTTCTTCTTTTCATTTAAAAATGAAAATAGCAGCATTGTATTTCTTATTTTTTAAAAAATTGTGAATTATAATATTGTGTTAGATATCCCTTTGGGGCATTGTGTGATCTTACTTCATATTCTAAGGTGAGATCATCTTACAGTGTTTTCTGGTAACTAAATTAGTAGTTTGCATTGTGTGTTTCTCTGAAACTGCCATAGCAGTTTATTTGTTTGATCAGTCCTCTTCCCCCCCCCTCCTCCCCAGGGCTCCTGGTAGTTTCCAAACTTCATATTAAAATATCAGAACAATAAAAATACATTAATTTATTGAAGCTTTTTCTTAAAAAATCAAGCAGTGGCCAATAAATCTTTATTAAATCAATTAAAAGCCCTGGTAAATTGGAAAGCCTGGCAGTAATAACAGATTTGGTACCAAAACACTGTGGTAGGGAGGGTGTTATGCCATGTGATGGCCACTGCGGAGCAGGCCTCCCGGAGTCTGAAATAGGTAATGTGGCAAAGGGAAAGTTGCACAAAATAAGTATCGTATCATCCAGTAAGACCTAGGTGGAAACTGGATGCTGAGTTCTATGGTCAGTAGGGTTGCTTTTGTGTTCTGAACCATACCACAATCTTGTCTTTTAGTTTATTAGCCCACCACTGCACTTGTGAACTTGTTCAGAGTATCCACCATCTCACCTGATGCTTTTTTGGGGTGTCTGTGCATGCCTGGAAGCCATGGCGACCTCTGGCGACTCCTGCTGGGGCACAGAGGACGTTCAGTGAAATGGCTTGATAGCCTGCCTCTGCCTCCCAGGTATTCTCTGGAGGCCTCCCATCCAAATACCTGCCAAGGTTGGCCCTGCTTAGCTTCCGAGATCGGGCTTGCCTGGGCTATCCAGGTCAAGGCCTCATCTGATGCTTTTGAGAAAAAAACAGTAGAGTTTATTGTTGCCAGACAATCTCAAATGTTTTGTATAAAATACTAAGCATTATAAGGGCAGATTATAACCTTGTGGTGGCACAAATGCCTTGGGCCTGAACAGCTATATTCCAGCACTGCATTTTGGCACAAGTCAACTAGGTAGGTTCATTGAGGTGTTGTGTTTGATACCCATCTGTACAAGCTAATCCAGAAGGGTACTTGGTTGACGGTATTGCAAGTGTCTGAGAAATCCATGGAAATCAAGAAACGCCCTCCCCCTGCATCTTGCCTGGTAAAGCTCATTCATCAAGCTTATTTCAGGTCCCAAATCTGGCCTGAACCCAAAATGTAAAGGTTCAGGTAATCCAATAAAGCCTAGAATTAACCAGCTGTGACTCAAGCATCTTGTTCAAGAAGGAGATATTTGTTACGGAGTATTACTTCCTTGGGTGCAAGGGAAGCATCTTTAAGAGGTGTTTCCTGACTATAACCGGAACCATCTTCATCACTTTAAATTCACCACTTACCTTGTTCTTGGATCCAACTGAAGAATTCCTCAAGCTCTAGCTTATTTATTTATTAGCTTATTTGTTCATTTATTCAATTTATACCCCGCCCTCCCCACTAGGCCAGGCTCAGGGCAGCTTACATAAAAGTGCATATATAAACACAATTAAAATAATTCATAAAAACAACCATAAACCATAAACGGTTATGAATATTTTAGAATTTAAAAGATATGCATTATTTACATCTTGAAGTAAAATTTGTTCAGTTTTTCATAATTTACAAATAAATGTGTAAAGTGATTCAACCAGATACGATTTAACCAGATATAATTTATAGAAACTCTCAGACTGTAGAAGGTAAAGTAAAACAACTAAAGGAACTTTTGTAATGTAGGTGGTCAAATATTGGCCAGAAATTGGAAAGTGTGGATTCTTAGTTTGGCGCTATCTTCTGAGAAGGGATGATGCTGAACCTGCACCTTGGACTTCAGAAGGAACTGAACGGTCAAAGAAACTGGGTCTGAGTTTACAGGTTAGAACTTGCCAAAATTATACTGAAAAAAATATCCATTCTAACGTCTACAATAGAAAAAGTTCACCTGATAGTCTCATATAGCAAGCCTATTGTAAGATCAGTTTCGAAGATAGGTAAAACAGAATGAGTTACAGTTTCTTCTTCAATCACTGGAAATCTTTAGAATCCAGAACAGACACTTGTTAGAAGTGATTGATGAAGTGGGTGGGCTGCTGCTAGTTTCATTTGTTACCATTTTAATTTCTAAATAGGTCCCATAAATGATTCTGTAGGCTGTAGAGCTGACTGCAGTTCCCAAGACTTTCTCACTGTCTCAGAGTAGTAAGCACAGAAGAACAAGATACAGCTTTGTCTTAGGCTTTAAGACTGGTATTTATTGTGATTGGGTGAATGCTCTTTAGCTCTCCTCCTGCCTTCAAGGGATGCAGGTCTTTTCATATAAGATGATTTTTAAAAAATACTTCAAGACAATCTTGTTTTTAATGTTAATTTTGTTTAGAATATCTCTCAAATGTGATTTTTTTTTTTTGCTTCTAGTATCCAGAAGGCTATTTGGAAGCCATGGCTAGTAAAGAAAAGAAGGATAAAGTCAAAAAACAAATTGTGAAGCCAGAGCCAACAGAACAGAGCAATGGAAATCGAAAAAGACCAGTCGATGATGGTATGGCTGCTGGAAGTCATTTGTTGTGGGATAGACAGTAAAATATATATGAAAGAGTATAAGAGAATGCTGGGGTGAGGGAAGCAGTTTGAAACAGGAACATGGAAATGAGGAAAAATATAAACATACTTTGCCTTAACTAAGACTTAAATGAGAATAGCAGTATCTTGCAGCATCATGTGAATATGTTACAATCAAAAACTCTACTTCTGTGCCTTTTTTAAAAATGTGGATTTTATAGTTATTTAGCGGTGCAGAGATAAGTGAATGAGATTGTCTCTTATCGCTAGTTCTATCAGTAAGCTTGCCCAGGTGGAGTATACAGATACTCTTATTGTAAGAATTCTTTGCAAGGCAATACCAGTAGCTTGATCATAATATTTTTCAGAAGCTGTAGAGGAACCTCCAAAACCAGCCAAATCCAGGCGGATGGGAGATGGTGGGAAAGGTGAAGCTTTCCAGCTGACTCAGCAACAGCAGTGGTTGATTCGTGAAGACTCTCTAAACCAGAAGCTGTGGGATGAAGTTCTTGCTAATCTTAAGGAAGGGCCAGTATGTTTCTAGAGTAACTTACATCCTGCATTTGTAACCTTTCTTACAACAGCTGTAGAAGATTCACATGTAAAAACATTTATTGACATACGACAGGAGACATAGGGTTTGTTGGGATGTAATGCAAAACCATGGTTTATTTTTAACTGTGGTTCATTTGTGAAACCAGGATTGGGTCTGCCAATAGTTACTGAAACCTGGCTTGTCTTGCAAATTCCTCTGCCTCTTTCCTGTATCCTACCCAGATACTGAGCTGGTATCTCAGGCTGCTTCATGACACCCGACTCAAAGCAAAGCCTTACTGTGGTATCAGCTCACTTACCATTAGGTACCAGTAGTGCAAGAGCGAGGAAGCCATGCTCATGAATCCGCAGCTGCCTTTGGAATGGCAAGCTGCCACCCACCCATGTCTCCCAGTTTGGTGTAGTGGTTAAGTGTGCAGACTCTAATCTGGGAGAACCGGGTTTGATTCCCCACTCCTCCACTTGCAGCTGCTGGATGACCTTGGGCAAGCCATAGTTCTGACAAGAGTTCTTGTCCACAGTTCTCAAAAGAGCTCTCTCAGCCATACTTACCTCACAGGGTGTCTGTTGTGGGGAGGGGAAGGGAAAGGAGTTTGTAAGCCGCTCTGAGACTCCAAGTGAAGGGTATAAATCCAACCTCTTTTCTTTGTCTTCTCTTCTTCCCTTTGCAAAGACAACAAGGAAGCAGCTAAGGTTTCACATTAACCCTTTCCTCACAAAAAAAAGAAAAACAATCAGGAATAAAATGTGCTTCAGTGAATTCCCTGCATATGCAGATTATTTCAATTTCAATTTCAAAACCTTTATTGGCATAGATCAGAATCATAAACTGTCACCCTTCAGTTCATGGATTTAGCACACAGCTTCCTCATTATAAGACCATTACAGAACTTAGCCACCGCTTCAATAACCACTATATTTTGTGAAGCCAGTAAATGGTACAACCTTCTGTCATCAGATTGCTTGACATCTTTCTTAAGAATAGCTCGAATGTCAAGTGTTTGGACACTTGAGTCCCAAGGTGCACCAAAGCCCTCTGGAAGAGGTGAATGTCATTATGAGCTTTACTAAACAGAGAAAGCAAGTAACAAGTAGTAACAACTGAAATTGCCAACATGGACATAAAACGGAGGATTTTATCTCCAAGGAGAAGGTAGAGGGTCTGTGTGGGAAGATATTGTTAGTTTTCCCTCCATCCAGCTGTTCTCCCTCCCAAGTCCATTGCCTCAATGTAGTAAATATAAATAGCATGCTTGTGTAAAGCACTTTGTTACTGTAGCTCAGGCACTGAAGACAGGCAAGGATAGATACACTGGCATAGCCTTCTGCTGCCATAGGTATGCTTATGACATCTTTAAGAAGTCAGGGATGGGGGCAATGCTCCCTCTAAACTGGAGTCCTGTGAGCAAAAATTCTACTTTGTGAGCTACTGGCATTAAAGTTGTGAGCGAGCATTTTGGCTACTGCATAAATTATTTTGCTCTGGAGCCATCCTCCCTGAGCTAAGACAAAAATGTGTGAGCCAGAGGCTAAAAAACTGTGAGCTAGCTCACACTAACTCAGCTTAGAGGGAACACTGGATGGGGGTGGAGAGAGGCGTCTGTTGCCTGACAGACTTAGAACCAAGCACATAGAGAGGTAGTCTGCTCTTTATTGTGGAAGTGCCCTACCATTTTTTGCTACTGTTTTGATTTTTCTGGATGTGCTCATCCTAAGATTTCATTGTATGAATTATTTTTCATTTCTGTACTAGAATTTTTTGAAGAAACTGGAACAATCCTTTATGTGTGTCTGCTGTCAGGAGCTGGTTTACCAACCGGTGACCACAGAGTGCCTCCACAATGTCTGTAAAGTAAGTACCCTTGAACCTGGTTCTTCTGAAGGATTTGGGAAATGTAATCTTACATCCTAGGATAAGACTCATACTATCTGCTCCCATGGAAGTAAATATCTATTTGCAGGGCTTAGCTAGTTACGCAATGTAAAGGCAGACTGGGAGATGACATGAGCACAGTCTTAACTCTTCCACAGAAACCAACTGAACTTTGACAGGACTGTGTCCTGTAATTATTATTCCAATATATACTCTTACACGATCCATCTGTCCCTTTTGAATACACTTGAAAGCAGCAGGTGAACTTTTAAAAACATCTAGTGAATTTTAAAAACTACAACTGAAACAAAAATAAAACTAATCACAGCACAGCAGAGCAAAATCTTTAACTCAGTTACCAACATTGAAAAATAAAAGAGGGCAGGCATATGCACTTCCCAAAAATCTAGGTTTGCGACAGCAACAACCCTGTTTGGTTTCCAGCCTCTACCTAAGATGAAACCTTCAGCGGGGCCCCTTTAGTAGATCATAAATGTCAGTGGCCCTCATAAAACATGTTTAGAATATTGGTTTAGCTCGCAGTGAGTGTGTAAACTGTTCTAATCTGTGTCAGGTATCAAACTAAGAACCTGTACAAAGGCCCAAAAGGGCTTAGAAGTGTATGCACAATGCATTTGTTTCAGTTTGAGAGTAACTACTGTGAGAAGACCCACTCATCTGTAATTATGACTTGCACCAAACCTTTTCAGTCCACAGTATTGAAGCAGGATTTAGGAAATGGGCTAGTGGGATTGCATGTACCAGTCTTTGACCATCCTTTCTTATATGCCAATTTCCACACATCCTTCTTATCAGATGTGCTACTGATGTGCTACACAGTATTTAAGCAGTATTCCAAAAGTGTGTTCAGTGTTGCTTCTACACTATGTATTTGGTCTCACTTGAATCCTAATGGGAAGCAACTTTCCCCCCGACTTTCACACAGCATAGTGGTGCTGTGGGGGGTGGTAGCAGCAGCAAGAGGTCTACTTCAAGGAAAATGCAGGCCAGTATAAGAACATAAGAAGAGCCTTGCTGCATTGGACCACTAGTCCATCAAATCCAGTATTTACACAGTAGCTGAAACAGTTGCCCTGGTTGGCCAAAAAGGCAGGGTATAGGGGCCAGGGCCTTCCCCTCATGTTTCCTCCTTCCATTTGTAACTTAGAGACAGTAAATCTCTGAATATGGAGTTTGTTAGGTCACCATGGCCATGTGGAAGCCCCATCGCTACTGAACTGAAAAGAGAATACTTCCAAGACTCATTGTCATGCAGAATACACCTGGGAGACTGTTTTGAGTTCATTGTAACTCCAGCTGTTGATGGTTATGCAATACTGAACGTGGATTGAGGGGACAAAGGGGAGTTCATGGTAACTGGTATTGTATACTGTGGCACTGCAGTCATTTTACCTCTAATTTCACTGAGATACAAACTAGTACAGGGGTCCTCAGCCTTTTTTGAGCCTGTTGACATCTTTTGGAATTCTTACACAGCATGGGGGGTGTATCCACAAAAGGGCTGCTGCAGGAGGCGGAGCCAGCCACACAATGGCTGCTGTGGCTTACCACAGTAAAGGTCCTCGGGCTGTGGTGCCGCCACTATGAAACCTGCACAGCCAATCCAGTGGCCAGTCAGAAGTCTTGCTGGACAAAAGCCTCACCTGCTTTCTAAAAACACTTCCTGGGCACCAGAGAAGGTGTCAGTTGCCTCAGTCAGACGGTGTGCTGAGAGCGGGTTAAACTGCTCCGGTTCTAACCGGATTATATTTGATCTGGATAATCGTGATCACACTTACCTCCCTTATCCCGCCTCACTGCGCAGTCATGTCGCTCCCCGGCGTCTACACTACCGACGCGCGGGAGTGTGTGTTGGCGGGTTTTAAAATTTTTTCTCAGTTTGCGCATGTGCATAGGCGCTCATCCGTAGAATGGGGGGGGGGCAAAACTACCAAGACGAATCAATCCAACCCCTCCAACAAAAGACTTCCCTTTAAACGTTCGATCCAAAAATGGTCTCCGTGAGATCCCGAACTCATCTAAACTCTAAAACAAGTGACCATTTAAATGTCGGTTTTCTAAACACAGTAGCGGAGCTCCACCTATGTGCGCACCTCCAATGCTAAAAAAAAGGCAGGTGAAAAGTGGAAGCCTCAGGCAGCTTTCGAGCGGGGAGGGGGTTTAAACCGGAATTGGCTTGACACCGGAGGAAAATGAGGCTTTAAATGGGAGAGTTGAGAAAACACCACTTTGGAACCTGGTAACAAAATACTCTGGGTTAAAGCGTTTTTGAGCCGGAAACCAACGGCTGGGAGGCAGATGTTGACTTTGTGATCATGCATATAAAATCTGTTGCTGAACTGTCATGACACCAGATCAAACGGCGCATCTGAACGCACCCAGTGGGTGCCATAGAGGGGACCTCTGAACCAGCATATGGGACGGAATTGGTTATCTCCCCCCCTCCCCCATTACATTGCTGCTTTATTGCCAAAGGATTGGTGTGTGTCTTTTCTTGGTAGCTGGTGGCATGCCCAGTGTGACCCCAAGTTTTTTCTTTGTTTCTGTTATTTACTTTGGGTTCTCTTTGACCAAACTCATTGGATTAATACATGTTAAGTTTTGCTGCATGTTTTTTTTTTAAAGGAACTATCAAATAACTGCATGCTTTCTGTTTTTCTGGAGAAAAGCTATTGCATACTTTTCTTGTGATTTAATTTTAACCTTATATTGAATCTGACCATTGGTCTATCAGGTTCAGTGTTGCCTACTCAGACCGCGGCAGTTCTCCTAGGTCTCAGGTGGAGGTCTCACGTTACCTGTCACTGGGTCCTTTTAGCTGGAGATGTCAAGGACTGAGCCTGGGACTTTATGCATGCCAAGTAGATGCTCAAACATTGAGCCGTGGCCCCCTCATAAACATATGTGCCTTATCATTCTGTGTCCTAGAGCTGTTTACAGCGCTCTTTCAGAGCTGAAGTCTTCACCTGCCCTGCTTGTCGACGTGACCTTGGAAAGAGCTACATCATGGTTCCCAACAAGATCCTGCAGACACTACTTGACCAGTTCTTCCCTGGTTACAGCAAAGGACGATGATACGTGATCCATCCCACATTCTTCTCTTAATGACTTATAGACTGTAAAAAGAGAAGAAGCCAGGAAAGCTCAACAGTGGACCAGATGGCTTGAGAGAAATTCACTTTAAGACCACATTGTGAAACAGCTAATCCAATTCTGTTTCCCATTTAGCAATCTTTTGGTGTAGCAAGAACTTTGAATTCTGAGCTGTCTTTCAAATGCTGAAGGTAGTTTTGGACAGATGACAACTAGTTTGTACCCAGGAGAAATAGAGGCTTTAGCTCTGACTGGCTACAGCAGCTGAAGCTTCAAATTACAGTTTCAATTTTTGTAACTACCTCAGATGGAGGAAAACAATTTGTGAGGAATTTTAAGAGCATGTTGGATGAATTTTAGCTACACACCGCCTCCTGAATAATTAGTTTTGCCTGGTCCATGCAGTTTGATTTTTACCAACAGAATACAGCACTTAATCCAGCTTTGATTACAGAACATCAACTTCTGTGGTGTGCATAATCCTTGTTTGTGTTTCCTCCCGTTATGCTGTATTTCTTTCTTTCTTTTGCAAGAACAGGCTTTTAGTCTATTTTGGTGAGCGTCCTTGTGCTCTCGTATCTTATGCAAGTTGACTACTAATGACTGAGAACAATATGAATGCATTGTTGCTGTTAATGTAAAGTGATTTGTGTTTTTTGCACTTAAGAGAGATATTCCAGACACTCGACTTGTGTAAAAACTATTTCATATGAACCAAGCCACTTTTTGTATTTGGTAATACTGTTTGCTTTTAGTAGGTCTTGTATCAGTGGCAATACATCTAAACACAGCATTGAGAGCAGTGCTAGCTTGGAGAGGGCTCAAATTGCTTCATATTGTGATCTTAAATTTTATATACAGTATATTCCTCCTCCCCATATACCTTATTAAATATTTTATGATTCAGAAAATCTTGTTAATTGCTTATATTTTACAGCCATGGAACTGAAAGGGTATGTGTTCTTTTCTAAAGGAGGGCTTTTTCTAACAGAATGTGAAATTCCATTTGAAATTTTTGATAATCTGAGCCAATGTGTTTGATAAGGCTGGGGTTTAGATTAGTCTTTTGGAAAGTGGTATTTTAAACAGAACCTATTTTGAAAACCCTTTTCATATCTGGCTTTGATTGCAGTTCAATGGGTGACTTGCTACTGTTACAACAGAGAGCAACTCTCTAGAGCAGAGTGTTCAGAGCATTTCTTTTTTTCCATCCCCCTGGGGGGAGGTTTTATTGGGTTTTTTTCAGATTACAAAACTACAACAGAACATATAGGAAAGGGAACTACATCTAGGGAATAAAGAAAAAAGACCCACAACTAACTAAAAACCCAAGAGTAGGAGATCATACATCATCTTAACACCATGCTATTTTCAAAAAGCTACTAATAATACAATGAAGTTAGTCAGTTATGCTAGATTATCGTTTAACCATCCCTTTAACTGTTTAAAGAAATTCCCAGAGCATCCCCAAGTTATTTCAACATTTTTTCAGGCACAAATCAGAGTCCTTCAGCCCTTATTTATTCTTATCTTTTCTAATCCTCAGTTTATAAGGGCTTTTGGGGGCAACCGCCCCCTTTTCAGAGGGGGAGTCCTTGTCCGAAGACCCCGAGCCCAACTCACCATCAGTTTTGCTTTCTTTTTCCTCCTCTTTGCCCTCTTCTGGTTCCCCAAGCTGTGTCTGCAGAAATTCACGTGCTCTAAAAGCAGTCAATCTTTTCTTTTTTATCGTTAATCTTGAAAATGACACCTTCTGGGGTTAACCACCTTTAACTGATGCCATTTGTTTGTAAGAAAAGGATTAATTCTTTATTGTTCTTTCTCTTCTGTCTTATATCAAATGAAATATCTTTTAAAATCCTGATATTATTGCCCCCAATTTTCAAGGGTGTTCCCGAATTTGCTTTCAAAATAGCATCTCTCACGTGTCTCTTCGAGAATCTGACCACTATTTCCCCAGGCAGATTATTTTTCTTGATGTACAATGAATAGGACCTGTAGACCACATCCATCTCGCTGCAAAAGTATTCCGCTGTTAAATCTTTCATTGGGGCTATTGCTTCACTCAGCCGTTGCTTCAGATTCTGTCCTTCA
>NW_015170308.1:529247-569455 GCF_001447785.1 Gekko japonicus | reverse complement strand
TGCAAAAAACTAGTACCTCGGAGGTACTAGTTTCCGGAAACTGCGGGGTAAGGGCGGGCGTCTGATCGCGTTTCTGGTGGCATCCGGCGCCCGCCCATGTCCCCTTGCAAACAAGGTTCCCCCCCCAAGTCTCCGTGGATGCGCACAAGCACCCAACGGAGCATGCGCATTTTTGGTGTACACGAAAAAAACACACACCCACACACGCTTCTTTGTTGTGCGCAGGATCGTCTTGTGATCAGCACCTCTCCCTTCCCACGGAACCTCCACGGGACCTCCACGGAACCTCCAGGGGAGGTCTGATCCCTTAATTGCGCGTTAGTTTGCTGCGGGGCAAACAGCCACGCTTCCCCCCCGCAGTTTCCTGCCCGTGTGACCGGAGCCCTAGTTGCTTATTTTTCAGCTTCCCCCTCTTTCCTTCCGTGTTTCGTCTATGCGTTTGGGAGGGATCCCTCCCCTGCTCACTTTCCCATCGCTCTTTGTGGGGGGGGAGCTTCTTTTTATATCTTCATGCTCGCTTCAACCCGACTCACAGTTCGTTGTTGGCCATTCGGCCTCACTCGTCATCATTTATTTCGCCTGATCTACAACGCTTGTCCCGGTCAGCAACACTCGTACCATGCAGTCACTCAGCGGCAGGACCTTCAGGGCGGAGGGGCGCCTCAATTCTCCGGCTTTTGGCCATCGAAGAGGTTGCCCCTCAAAAGCCCCCTGGCTGGGAGCCTTTTACCAAGGCTCCGGGGGGGTGTCGCGACCTGTCGGACCCCCTCCCACACGCTGGTGTGCAGTTTACATCCCCGGGACGTCCGGGAGATGTGTCTGCCTGCATGTCGCCATAAACCGGAAGTCCAGAGCATTTCAATAACTTTAACAAGCCTTTAAGGTAAGCCATTATTATTTATTCATTACAGACTGGAGACAGAATTCCTTAAAGCCACCTACAGAATTCTTGGCCTTAACTGAAAACATAGAGAAATCTGTGAAAAGTAACATTTTTCTCCTCTGGTGTACCAGATCCTCTTCCTATTTTCTTTAATCAATAATTTTCTTTTGTATGTGCAGAGCTGTGCATCAGAGATATTACTGCATATTTGTTTAACCTATAGCTTATCAAAGTGCCAAAATGGGGACTAAGAGAGCCAGTTTGGTTTAGTGGTTAAGTGCATGGACTCTAATCTGGGAGAACCAGGTTTGATTCCCCACACCTCCACTTGCAAATGCTGGATGACCTTGGGCAAGCCATAGTTCTGTCAGAGCTGTTCTCTCAAGAACAGTTCTGGAAAGAGCTCTCTCAGCCCCACCTACCTCACAGGGTGTCTGTTGTGGGGATGGGAAGGGAAAGGAGCTTGTAAGCCGCTCTGAGACTCCTTTGGGTAGGAAGGGTGGGGTATAAATCCAATCTCCTCTTCTTCTAAGTTGTATGGAAAAGTCTGTATAGTTTCTGTTCTCTTAATAGTGAACTCTTAACAGTTCAAATAATTAAGTCTCTTTTCAATCTTCATGTATATGCTATTCAAAAGTAAAAGCCTTGCAGGCCTTACTTTCAAAAAATTATTGCCTAGTCCTGTAGTGTTGCTTATTTTAGGCAACTATGAGCAAAAGCTATTTATAGTAAAAATTTTGTTAACCAACATCCATGGGGAATGAGGATTACCAAACAAAGCTTTTACTTGGCTGCAAGAGGGTAGAAGTGTCAAGCAGGTGGCAGCCATGGCCAGCACTCATAGTTCAGTGCTGCCCACGCCTTGCCTGAGTCACTCGTGTCCTGGCCCCCCCCAGCCCAGGGGCCATGATGAGCAGGCAGAGTGCAAGTGACTTGGGCTGGCCTGTGGGCATGCCTTTAAGCAAGTTGTCTTGTTACCAGGAGCCAGTTAACAAAACGTTTACTATAGCTGTCTTCATGCCAGCCAGATTTGCATCAGTGTGTCTCTGGATGTAATTCTATTTTGGTGATTGCTGACACATTTGTTTCTTGTATGTACACCTTCATTCGGCTGATTTGTTTTCTTATGTATGCTTATTAAAGGATGTATGCTCATCCTTTACTTCAAATAAGGTAGATTCAATTTGTTGCAGTTGCATTAATTAATTACTCTTGCAAATTGTACTACACACACACAGTGTCCTAGACAAGAAGTAGCAGTCATTTTAAATGTGGGTGTGTCATCCCGCTCAATGAGTTAAATTCCAATTGGAGCAAGCCCAGCCAGTTATATTTTTCTTTACCAATGCTAATTTGCTACAGTACATGACTTCACATGTAATAAATAGCATTTAAAAATTATTATGTGATTAAGAAGCAAAACAATTTGAAGACATTCATTAATGATTTACAGGAAAACCTTTTGCTCTAGGATGAAGGTCACCTGAGATGCTTGTTTCATAAAAAGCAAGTATCTAGAAAATCCAACAACATGGTCAGCTACTTCATTGGTAATCATCACTGATCAGGAAAAGGAAAAAAAATCAGATATGGGGGCCACGAGTAAAGGTCTTTTTAACTGTTGTGTACTGAAAACACTTCAAAAGTAGTAAGATAGAATCCTCAACCTTATTGAGGTTACAGAATTTTGAGAAAGCATATTGGGTATTATCACATGCTGATTGCTATCTCAGAAACTACCTAGCTTACTGATTTTTATGTAACTGAAATAAATGGTGGCAGGTAGAGTTATTGGCAAGTCTTTGTGGAATCAGAGTCTTGTAAGAGAATCTAGTGGATGTCACTTCTATGACCTGTGTAGAGTGCTTTTTATTTGAAGGGGGGGGGTGTCTTTGTCATTATACAGAATATTTTCACAGAGAGTAGATGTGTGGGCTGAGACTGAAGGAGCATAATAGTCCATTCACCTTGGCTCTTCTCATTCTTATATTTACTTTCACTTCTTGTGGAGCTGTTTGGTGAACAATGTTAAGCGTATCCATATTCTTAATGAAGACAACCTGAGCCTAGCTGTTGGTTCATTGGGCAGCTAGAAAGTGGCTCTTCCATAACCACCACCTCATCAACTTTAGCACACCTAAAAGCTAGCCGAAGTGGCATAGGACAGAAAAAATAGCAAAGAAAGGAAGGAATGTTAAGTGTCACACAAAAAGTGTGGAGAAAGTAAGCAGGCAACATGCTGACAAGGCACCACATTATGAGAAGTGATGCTGTAAGAGAAGCCCCACATTCAAATAGGTCAATGTGAAGTTACAAACTGGAAAGGGTGCTAGCATTAAAAAATATGCCAAAATAACCTCCATTGAAGAATGAAAGACGTGGTCAGTTTCTAATAAGAAAGCATTTTCGAAACCCACTGAAATTAATGTTACCTAATTTGAATTCTGAAATGCTGTTCAAACTTTGATTGCTGAAGTTTGTGGTCACACATTTGCCTGAAGTGACTCACATCCATGCAAGCGGCAAGAGAACTCTTAATTTGTATGAGTTCATTACCACCTTTTTGTTTTCAGTCACCAGAAGCCAAAGTATTGTGAAACAGCAGTACTGGCATAGGACAGAATCTCAGTTCAGGCTAACAGAACACGGGGCATTTATTTGGTTCTAGCGCAACCAGACACCCTGTGAATAATTCAAGAGAATGTGTCTTTGCGGTTTGAAATCAAACTCCAAAGGCTACGGTTGAGATCTACTAGATTTTATTGGAATATTAATATTGGAAAGTTACAAAAAGAAAAGAAAAAAACTTCCTTAATGACATTATCAAAGCTAGAGGCAATATATTTTAACAAAGTCTATGGCCACAATCTAATATGGAGAGAGGTATGCTTAAATCCATCTTACTGGATTTCGGCATGCCTAGCTCTGTATTGGACTATATAGCCCATATCTCCAGTTTATATAAACAAATAGTAGCTACATTTTAGTCACTATGCATCCTGTCCCAAAATGAATCTAACAATATACAGATTCTATTCAAACAAATGGCTGCTCTGTATCAGAGAGCACTTTGATGAGCTGGCACTGCCTTGACACAGTTTAAGCAGAAAGATTCTCATTGATACAGTAGCCCTGGTTCTAAAAAGAAGTACTAAATCAAGGCCACTTCACTGCCAGGGAAACTGAGGCACTGAAGCGACTCAATTTGTTTCCACCTAAAACAAGTATTTACATGTAGCTGCACAAGAATTAATGGTATGGAGATTACAAAAATATACACTATATATATACATATATATTTGCTCACTGGGCTAAAATAGTCCATTTTTGTGGACAAAAAATGCAGTAGTGAGATCTGAACCCAGTTGCTTTTGGAAAAGAAACCCTGCATACTTGTAAGTGGGGAGGAGGTGGTGGTGGTTTGGTCCTAAGATGATGCTCTCTTCTGTTCAGCAAACGGGGATTCATAGACTTCCATTGGTGGGCAGGTACAAACTAGATGCTGGTCGCCATAAATGTCATCAATTCGAGCAATTGTGGGCCAAAATTTGTTGTCAGGTTTCACAAATGGCTGAAGAACAGAAAGGAAACACATACTTATAGAGGGGGAGTTTGGTTATCAGTTCATTTATAAATGAGACAGAATACTGGAACAGATGTAGGAGTAAAAAAACAAAGCCTAAATTCAAAGAACCTAATCAAACTAGTTCCATACTTAGGCATGTCAAGGACCTTGTGCCACTGAACTTGGAATAACTGTCAAAAGCAGTTGGCCACAAGGCCTGGGGAGGGGAGGAAGAGGAGGCTGCTGTTGGAGAAATCAGTCTGAAGCCCAGCTGGACAGTCAGAGCTATTTGGGTCCTGGCCACTGAAAACACAAAGCAAGTGATGCATTCAGAGCACCAGTGCCCTACAGCAAAACATTTCTTTCTTTGCTACAAACAGGCCTACTGTAGAATATTTGAAAAGCATCATAAGACTCAAGTTGGTGGCTGTAGTCTTATGGATGCCACGTAGGTTCAAAGTTACATCACAAATTAACCTCATCTAGCGCACTTTGTTGTCTTTAGACTCAATTAACACTTACTAGTGGAAAAGCTCCTACTTCTCTAGAGTAAGGACGATCCCAGTTAGGAGTAGCAATGCAGGTCAAGCTGTGTGGTGACATCTAAGCAAACAAAATCAAGACACAAACAGATTAAGCTCAATGAAACTGCTCACCTAGCCAGACCTTTCCAGTTTCCCCGCAGTAATTAATTGCTCAGAGTGACTGGCCCAATTCCATAGAAGGTTCTGACTAACTGGTCCCCCTGATTTCAATGAGACCCGAGCTTATACCCAGAATTAAACTTTGTTGGTCTTAAAGGTACCACTGGACTCAAACTTTGTTCTATTGCTTCAAGACCAACATGGCTTGGCTACCCACTTGAATCTAACTTTTCAGGGGATGGTGAATTCAGGATACTCTTTTGCAGATGCTTTAGAAATAATTACGTGCCTGTATCTTTGGAACAGACGACTGTAGGATATAACACGTGAAAATAGCATCAGCTATATGCTTCCTTTTTCAGTGATAAAATTAAGACTACGGATGTTCACAATACTACTTACAATAAAGATGGCAGATTCTCCCACCTTCTACAATGCATTGTTACCCTCAAACATAACATAAGTTTACTTAGCAATATGGAAACTACATTGACAGAGACAGCCATCCTCTTGGCTCACCTTCAAGGGGTTAATTCGAGAATCCATTCTTCCTTCCTCAATATCTGCAATTTCTTGTCGAATACTAATCATTGCATCACAGAATCTGTCTAGTTCTGCCTTGTCTTCTGACTCTGTTGGCTCAATCATAAGAGTTCCTGCCACTGGCCAAGACATTGTTGGAGCATGGAATCCTAGCAAAGAAGAACTCTGTTAGCTTTAAGAGTAAATGGAAAGTACATCAGCAGGCATCAACCAGCTGCCACCCTTACCCAGCCAGAAGCCTACATGCCTAGAACATGCTTTAAACAGCATGAAGAACACAACATTTTTGTAAGTTCAGTAAATGCTCTCTGGCCTTCTCTCTTCCTCCATACAGAAGACTTATCACTGACCTATTCATTATATCACATTGCAGAATAAAATAGTTCTTCTCTCTCACCATAACCAATATCTCACCACATCTCTCCTAATTGTCAGATTTGTGGTTTACCAAAACAGCTAAGCTTAAGTTGTACTGAGAACAAGAAGGGGAGGGGGAACCCCCAAACCAGCCCACAATCTTTTTTTGACTTCTCACCATAATCCTGGAGCCGTTTAGCAATATCCACAGCTTCAACGTTTGCTGTTTTCTTGAAAGGTCTGGTGTCCAAAATGAATTCATGAGCTACATAACCTGGGTATGAAAAGAATTGTATATATATTGAGCACATGTGGAGAAGAATGAAACAAAGATCAGGGAGCTTTGTTTTGAAGCAGTCAATGCTGGAGCCTTTGTAGATCACACAGAAATGTATAGAACAATACTTACTCAAAATGTATGGTTACCTATACTATATAGCCCCATAACTACTTTCACAGTTTTTGAAAGTATGTTCTTCACACATACATCCACAGATGCCTTTGAAAGTATGTTCTTCACACATACTTTGAAAGTATGTTCTTCACACATACATCCACAGATGCCTTTGTGGTTGTATAATGTAGCATGTAATTGACCTAGTCCTTTCTCTGAGCATGTTTTTGCAAGGCAGTAGTGATAGGATGTGGGTACAACAGGATGGCTCAGCAGCTGGTGATATGCTTCAGTGCGAGGGACTAGAAAAACAAAATGCAGTGTCTTATGGTGCAATGCTATTCAAGCTAGTACTTGAATTAAGTACAGTGTTCAACAGATTCTATCCAATATGAACATGGAAAAAGTTATGTGGTGTTGCTGTGCTGTACTTTGCTATGAATTAGGATGCATACTTGCCAGGGCAAAAACTGCTTCAGAAAGCTGATTGATTCAACATATTTGTATGGACAGTGGGAAGAAACACATCCACAATTCTGTTAAAGGTAAAGGTAAAGGTTCCCTTGCTCGAAAGCCAGTCGAATCCAACTCTAGGGTTGCGGTGCTCATCTCCGTTTCAAAGCCAAAGAGCCAGCGCTGTCCGAAGACGTTTCCGTGGTCATGTGGCCGGCATGACTAAACACCAAGGTGCACGGAACGCTGTTACCTTCCCACCGAAGTGGTACCTATTTATCTGCTTGCAATTTCTTGCTTTCGAACTGCTAGGTTGGCAATTCTGTTACTAATGGCCTAACTCCTAGCTAGCCAAAGTCTGCTCAATAGTCTCAAAAGAAGGTGGAGATATTACCTTTAAAAATCAAGGACAGACTCTCTGGGGGGCAACTTTTGATGCTCATCAATGTATGGTAAAGCATGGTCCATTTTACCTTGGGCAGAAGACAACGTAAGAGAGATACTTGCCTCTGGCTCCTCTAAAGAGGACCTTGTAGTGCTTCTCTAATCTTTTTGCCATATAGTTAGCATTTAATATTGCAATCTCCGATGCATGCTTAAGGCCTTTTCCTCCCATCATCTGAAAAGAAAGCAACAAGTACATAATAGTGAAGAGCAGCATAACCCCTCCTAACCCTGGATTCTTCACCGTGTGTATCTGATCAAAAAGCACTGTGCTCTCCAAGCAATCCTTTCAAACTGTTTTTACCTTACAGAAGTATATTAGAAAGTTGCAGTGGGTAGCTAGTACTATTATTTGTGAACCTAGGGGACTGTGTGTGGAAAGTGCTGTTAAGTCGCAACCAACTTATGGTGACCCCATAGGGTTTTCAAGGCAAGAGACTAACAGAGATGGTTTGCCATTGCCTTCCTCTGTACAGTGACACTGGAATTCCTTGGTGGCTTCCCAGATACGATGACGTTAGGCTAGCCTGGGCCATCCAGGGCAGGGCGGGAGAGGGAGTAGTATACTGAAAGTGAATAATCAGTAGGTTCTCTAAAAGTGTGCACTTCCTCAAAGATCTCATTCAAGTGAAACTTGGCCTAAGGAACACTGAACCACCATGAGACATTTCTGTCAATGTAGTGAAGATGTAGAAGTACAACACTCATAGCCAAATTCAATTCAAGGCAGAGAGTGAACATCTCAGGCTTCCAGAATAAAGGCAGAATCTGCATTTATTCATAGGACTTGATTTTAAAGCGATATAGAAACAAACGGAAAACCCTGCAAAATCCTGTTTGCCCATGTTGTTCATGGCCTATCATAGGATAAATGGTGGCCAATTTTCTACACGATCATGATTTTGAAGCATTGGCAAAGGGAGGGGTACTTCAAACAGAATACATATGGACAACTTTACACTTTTAGCTCAGAGACTGGTCAGATTGTGTATATAGAAATGACTAATGGCCCGCTCAATCCCCCGTCATGTCTACAGAATGTAATGTACTGGGAACTTATGTTGGTATCTCTTCTTATAGATGGCAAACAGTTTCAACATTCATGCCGATCCCCACCTTCTTTTCAAATTTAAAATCAAGATGGGGCAAATGACAAAACAAACCTTGATATAAGCCCAAGAAACGGGCAATATGGCACTGGATCCCCAGGGGGCAGCACTGATTGTTCCTAATGGGGTTGCATCTTTATCGTGCTGTAATGCAATGACTGGGTGGCTAGGCAGGAAGGGAGCCAAATGTTTCTTCCTAAAAAAGATAACAAGAAGATCCTATAAATCAAACTTCTCCCGCACTGCACCCTCCTTCTCATGCTAAAACAGCCTTCAGAATTTCAGGAAAGTGGTTTGCCATGTTCCAACATACCAGGATAAAACTCCACCCATATAAATCTAATTCCAACAGGATGGTTCTTTAAAACACTTAAGCATTTTACCCCACCATACCACTATTAATGTCTAACAGCTTACAATGCCTCAACATGGTATAAAACACATACACACAAATAATTTTATAAATTACAGTCCTTTTACAAAACCTAACATGCTATCGCTTCTCTCTCTCCACAAATATCCTTTTTAAAGAATCAACAGTTATTTTAGCCTCCGGAATAAGAGAGTGCAGCCAGCTAGCCTAGGGAAAAGGTCCTACTTTCATAAACGTAGGGCAGAGAAGAGTACATGCGGGAACTGTGACCATCCCCACATCTGAACCCCTTGCCTGGAACTACCCGGTTAGCCTTCCACTCCCAAGGAAAAACTGCAAGTGCAGATTGTACAGCCGGCTGCACATTAACATTACTTTTTCCCACCTTCAACAACACCAACTTCCTTGAAATACACATTCTTAAACTTAACTCACACTCCAATTGGTCCCATTCCAGGTCCTCCTCCTCCATGAGGAATGCAAAAAGTTTTGTGAAGGTTTAAATGAGAGACATCTGATCCGTAGTCTCCAGGGCGACACAGGCCAACCTAGCATATTAACATGACTTTTCCCCACCTTCAACAGCACCAACTTCCTTGAAATACACATTATTAAACTTAACAACTCACACTCCAATTGGTCCCATTCCAGGTCCTCCTCCTCCATGAGGAATGCAAAAAGTTTTGTGAAGGTTTAAATGAGAGACATCTGATCCGTAGTCTCCAGGGCGACACAGGCCAACCTAGCAGGAAGGACACCAGAACATTGCAAATATAAGACAGGAGGGCTTAAGGGGATACCAGATCTTGAGTGTTATCTTCTGCCGTTTAAGATTCCACAATGCTATTAAGAAGCTTTTTCCCTAGAAGATGATTTTTATGTTTTATTTATTAAATTTCTACCCCACCCTTCCAGCCTACACTGTTCAATATTATTCCCACCTTCCCCTTTAATACATTAATAGCTAATCTGAAAATGGCACTTTAGCTCAAAGGTAGTCTAAAGAATGGTTTGAAAACTGAAATTCTAAATCTGCACATTGCATTGCCAATTGTGGGAAATACTCCAAAATCAACAACAAACACAAGAGATTCATCCCATTGTGACAGGGTACATTGATTCACTTTAGACATAACATGAAACCATATTTTATTTGATCTGTGGTTAGTCTATAAAGCTAGGATTTGACTCACAGGCAGCCAATTAAACCCTGGTTTACCTCAAAAAACCCTAGGTTTGACTTGTATTTATTCTGTATTCTTTATTTAGAAAATATCTATTCTGCCAGTTCACTCAGAAACAACTCTCCAGGTGGCTCACAAAAGGTTTGATTAACAAAATTAAAAAGGCAGCAGACCAAAGTGTGACCAAAGGATTCACATGAACAGAAACAGACAGTAGCACAAAGTTTTAGTCCAGAGGCACCTTTAAGACCAACAGAGTTTTATTCTGGGTATAAAACTTCGTTGGTCTTAAAGGTGCCACTGGACTAAAACTTTGCCCTGCTGTTTCACACCAACATGGCTACCCACCTGAAACAGGCAGTGTGACACAGTAATTACTACAGGTTTAGAAGCAGAAAACCCCTGCTCAGGACTGGGCCTTTGTTGTGTCCGCTGGCCGCCACCGGGGCCAGCGAGTCTCCCAGAGCTTGACTCTGGGAGAACAATAGGGACTAGGCTCCTAGTCCCTCCACTGGGGAGCGAATGAGCACCGTGGCGGGGGATTCAAACCCACCAACGGGGCTCAGGGGTGTGTCCTCATGAGTGTATATAGTTGGCCTGCCGGCCGTTAGCAGAATCTCTTGTTGTGTACCAATAAAGCGTGCTATGCACTATGCCAGTCTCTGTGCTTCATCCATGCGGCAAACCCACTACACAATAGCCTTCATTCAGCATACCATTCCTGCATCACATTAACAGTTTCTAATGCCATTCTTTGGAATAGGGTTGCCAGCCTCCAGGTGGTAGCTAGAGATCTCCTAGGATTAAAGCTGAGAACGGCTGCTTTGGAAGGTGGACCTTACGGCATTATAGCACACTGAAGTCCCTCTGCTCCCCAAACCCTCCCTTCCTCAGAGCCCCCCCCCCCCGAATCTCCAGGTATTTCCCAACCTGAAGTTTGTAACCCTACACTGGACACACTTGTAGAATTCCTGAATATTGGTGAGGTGCCCATGCCCACAGATTTAACAGAAGCAACCTACAAGATCCATTTCCCACCTGGGCATTCATATTTGCTCCGTCTAAGTAAACCTGGCCTCCATGTCTATGAATCAGGTCGCACACATCACTTATCTCCTCTTCAAAGACACCATTAGTGGAGGGGTATGTGACCATGATAGCAGCAAGGTTCTCTTTATGCTTATCCACCTTCAGATTAGGGGGGGGGGGAGATACAAGTGAAAGGTCAAGGAAGGTCAACATTTTCACAGACTTTCCCCAAATGATAAGGCAAAGAACAATCTCCCTGTCTAAAATGAAACATGCAGTCTTTCCTTATTGCTTGATATACTAAACACCAGGGGTCATTTCCTGCAGGCGCGCACAGGAGTGGAGCTCCGGCAGTAAGGAGCTCAGGGGGCGGGCACATGCAACAAGCCTCACCCCTTGCTCCCAGCAGCCCTCAGTCGGGCCATGAGGAACAAGAGCAGCCAGGTAAGTTGCAGAGCCCCCCCCCAGCCCGCCTTCAGGTACAAGCTCTCCCTCCTCTGTGAGGACAGATCTGCACCCCCCCCCAATAGCTAGCAATCCAAAACAGTCCCATGGAGCCTGAGCGGTGGGTGTTGCCTTCTGATACACTTCCGGTGATGTCAGGGGGTGTGGCATATGCAAATAAGTTATGTTAATGAGCTCCTGCACCTCTTTTTCTACGAAATGACCCCTGCTAAACACTTAGTTGCAGCTGCTTATTACTTGCTCTTTCAAATTTTAATCTCCCATTACTATTCATATATTATGTTAGTAATGGGAAACAACCATGAACAGGTAGGCAGAGGCCAAATTAATACATGCTTCTTCAAGAGCTTCTTGTACAGAAGACTTTATGAGAAAGACAGAGCTGAAGAAAGGAAATACATTTGCATCACATTACCAGATTGGCCATGCAAGAGGTTTGATTTACAGCTGCATTTCAGCCTTTACAAAATGCACGTGATTTCAGCCACACAATTTACTCTCAAAAGACACCTATAATTTTTCTAAACAAGGAAAATAACAGGTAAATATTAACAAAAGCTTCTAACAGGTACAAGGAGGAAAGAAAGCAATACCACAGAGCAAGCGTACCATTGCCTTAAGATGGCCAACATCAATGTTTCCATTTTTATCTACTTCCACTGGCTGAATCTTCATTCCTGCCATCTGAGCACTTGCTGGGTTGGTACCATGTGCTGATTTTGGAATAAGACAAACCTTAAAAAACACAAATGCTAAAGTTAACCAAAAATGCCAACCTTGTGCAAGTTAATTAAGGCTTATTACAACCCAGTTAAGCCCTGAAGTCATGGTACTACGGCTTGATTTCAAGAAGACACTAGCAGGCAAGAAGAACACACCCAAGAAGAATGCCTGTGCAAGATCGCACAGGCATTCTTCTTGGATATGTTCTTCTTGCCTGCCCACCTTCATATATAAACTGGGCTGGCAGCTGCTTCCCATAAAACTTTAGCACAACAGAGATCCATAGCCTGGGTGGATTTTGCACTATTGTGCTAATGTTGCATACGCAGCAACACTGCATGCATAGCAGCACAGTTTAAATGATATTCTAGGAATGTGAAAGATCTGATGGCCAAGTTTGTCTTGCTCTCTAACACTGGATATAAAGCTAGGGAGAATTGTGAAATGACTGAAGGTGAAACATGGTCTCCATGCCCTTGCACTGCTTATTGGATCAAATTCCATTCCAAGAGATTTCCACTGACTATAACCAAGTCTGAGACTTGATACACTTACTTATAGAACCATCTCTAAGTGGCTAGCCTGGCCTTTCCCCCTAGATTCCATAGTCTCTGCAGATAGTGAGGAAACAACGGACGGGAGGGAGGGAGGGAGGGAAGGAAGGAAGGAAGGAAGGAAGGAACTGCTTGCTTTCTATTTCTGGGATTCTGCTTCATCAATATAGCTGACCTCAGTGGAAGATCTCTGGTTCAAAACCCTAGTAACATAGACAGATTGAACCCTAACAGGACAGAACAGTATGCATCCCTATTTAAAATAGATATGAACTAGCTCCTATCAATGCCTTTGAACAGAATTGTGCTAAGAATCAGATACTTAACCAGGCTCCAGAAAGGGTTCAGATTGAGTCACTGAGCTCCGTTACTTCACCATGGAATCTTCTCATAATGCCCAAAGCCACTTAAGTACACAATCTACTTATTTACAGTTTTCAGATTTTCAAATGGAAAAGTCTTTTTCCTTAGATGTCTTCCTAAACCCTCTTCTAATAGGTTTCTTGCTTGAAAAGAAACGTGTGCTAGACAGAAACCTTTTGTATGAAGTAGTAAGAGAGCACACTAAAGTTACAACTAAAATGCAATAAATAACTTCGTTGTAAAGTTTATATATTACATTTTTATGCCATCCTTCTTCCAAGGGGCTCAAGGTTTTCCCTTCCTCCATTTTATCCTTACTACAACCCTGTGAGGCAGCTTAGGCTGAAGGGGAGGAGCAACTGGCACGGCAACATCCACACAGGCTTTGCATGCACAAATTCTCTTAATCTGTGGAAGCAGTGCTAACTAATCTGCAGTTTGAGAATTCAGACCTTTTTTTTTATTACAGTCATCTGGGGTGACAGCAACTGTGACAGAAAATCAGAGATCAGGTAAACTGCATTGAACTGGGGGGGGGGGGGAGAGACAGAGAGTATGTGCACAGTGTAAAAATTGATAGGCCGGGGGGGGGGGGGGAGAAGCCAGAGTATAAGTGCTCAAGTGAAACCCCAGTAAAAGTATGCATACAGATACCAACCCTTATGTGCGTGCAAAGTGACCAAGCCATGAATTTCAATTCACAGTGCTGTTCTAATCCTGACACAAAAGCCTTCTGAATGCCCCAGTGAGGTTTTGGAAAACTGTAGCAGCCAGTGCCAGGCCCAGAAGTTCTTTTTTTCAAATTTCAACTCTTTTTAATTTAGCTAATGAGTTTGTTCCAGGATGTTAGCAGTGAGCCTCATAATGAGCTCTAAGCTGTTCTCCAGACACAAGAAAGGGCCTCAGCAAGAACTTTTTTTAGACAACAGCAGGATTTACTGAAGAACAAAGAAGTAACAAGCTGCCACTTTGCATCAGTCTGTGTTACGTACACTATGTTTTATTCTTTGAGTTGCTATACTAAGCAACAGAGGTTAGCAACAGAGTCCACAAATTTTGGCTGGCTTTAAATGGGAGCCAAAATTTGTAGTCATCACCAACTTTGATGTAGGGCCAAGCTTCAGAGATACTTGGGAGCAACAGGGTCTTGCTGCCTGAAGGGTACCTCTGAAATGTAGTGCAACTCTAAGGATGAGCTCCTGCACGTATGCACAAAGGCAGTGGCTAATAATGTGGGCTTTTAAGGCGCCTGAAAGCACCACCACTACTAGTTGCTTCCAAGAGTCCCCCAAACTCACCACAGACTGGACTGGCAGAAGCCCAGTGCTTCGTGGGTCTCCACTTACTGACTACAGGGACTAGTCACTTCCCCTTCTCCTTGCCAGCCAAAACTACCCTCTCCCGATCTCCAGTCCTCCTTGATGGCTGAGCCTACCTCAGACCTCTCTCCCTCCTCCTCCTGAGCTGCTTTCTCCCACTAGCTTCCCAGGGAACAGAGACTGTCGCCTCAAGTGTGTTAACCCCAAGGCCCCCATGGGGTGGCTCCTCTCCTCTTTCCCCGAAGCTTGCTTGGAAGGCCTGCCATTCTGCAGGCTCCTCTGGCACCAGGAGCCTCACTCCTGCTGGGAATCTGGGTATTGGGCATGGTTCTTTCCCTGACAAGGTTACCAGGTGCTCCACTTGCTCTTGCCAGCTGTTCGTCAGGGCAACAATAGGCCATGATCCTGCGGCAAGTACCCTGGCACTTGCTGGCAACACCATGGGGCCTGACTCTGGCCTCTACAGGACAGTATTTGGGCTCTCCCTGGGCATCAGGCTGGGTCACCTGAGCTGGGCCTCATCCGTCCCCATGGACTCATACGCAAGGATGGAGAGTGCATATAAAGGAAAAGCATTCAGAATACATCAGTTCATCTCTCTGAAAATCTGAGTACAAGTATGTCTAAGACAAATGACAGATGACGGTTTTCTCATATAGATCCTTAGAGCAGCAGTTGTACCTTTTTGCTCACGGCCAACAATCATAGGCCCTGCTCCCTGTAAATACATTAAAGTAACATAGCCCAACTGAAAAAAGGCTACGTGGTTCGAAAAACAAGCCTCACTTCTGCAGGACTGACAGATCAATGTTAGGTCAAGCCCATCTTTTTTCACTTACACTGCGGTGCCGTTCTCCTTTGGCATTTAAATAAGCCTTGATTGCAGCCAGTCCAGCATATTCACCTTGGGCCCCACTGCAAAACCACAAAACATAAATGTCAAAGAATGCAACCCAGTACCCAATTTTTAAAAGGTCAGTTCATTTTTAAGCAAGGTCCATAAATGACCAACTTTCCTACTCTAAATGCACACTGTTTATGCTGATGTGTTTGACAAATTCCCATGATTGTTTATTTCACCACTCATGGCTCAATAGGCATGTGGGCATTCATAACTATGATACTGTACACACAGTGTGCTTGCTTCTTCTTTCATTGAAGGGATACCTGGGCAGGAAAAATTTCTCTGTGTTTGAAGCCTGCCCCAGAAACTGACACAATCAAGATTGCTCCTACCTGTTCGGTTGAAAGGAAATTTTGTCATAGCCTGTGATCTCACACAGATCCTTTTCAAGCTCCCTGAAGAGCTGCTGGTATCCTTGAGCCTGATCTAGAGGTACAAAGGGGTGGATATTGGCGAATTCCTTCCATGTGATAGGCTACAGAAGAAGGGGGGAAAGGAAGAAAATAAAGACATAGGTGGAACATTTCCTTTTTATCACCTGTCTTTTGAATTTGGAGATCAACTAGGAAAAGGATTTTATTTAATCCCAGTGGAGTGCCACTAAAAGTTCTTTGTATATTGCTGTTATCTAACCACATTCTGTTTTCTGAACAGTTCGGAAAACAAAAATAACTACAGAACACCTCACTTGTAGGCATCAGTCAGAATATCTTTTTCATATGCCGGGTGCTGATTAGAAATAATTCCCTTAAAGTACAAAATTGTAGGAACACATGTTTATGGAGTATTTTTTGACAGAATTACCAACTGTGTCACCCTTCCTGTGAATGTAAATAGGATTCTGAGCTGAAGCGTTTGTAGGAGCTGGTTCATACAACTGTTTTTCCTCCCAGCAATCTCATGGAGAAATCCAGATGTGGAGTGGGCTGGTGAACAGGTCAAAACACCACCACATGCCTAAAATGACTAAGCACAGTCACAAGACCACTTCCATTTGGATCTCACCAAAAAGGTAATTCAAAGCATACCTTCAGGAGACGGAGAAAGAGACTGTATAGGAAAATCTTCAGTGTTCTATTCTTCTTAAAGCAACCATTGAGTCTGGGATTGTTCACTGGCCACTTACATGGTAAAGTAGGCAGTGGGCCACCTATTACTACTTTTTTGTACTGATCTCAAAAAACGCATAAAGTTGCTAGAAAAGCTTACCGTAAGTTCTGATGAACTATTCAGCTTCATTGTACAGGATCCCTGGGGGCAAAAAAACCAAACACATACAAATGTAATCTGGATTTCATTCAAGGATACTAGCAAATGCCAATTTTACCTTTAAAATTTATACCTACTAAAGGAATCATGCTGTGAACGAGGGAAATATCTTTGTTTTCCAGTCTTTTCATATACCGGACAATATTTGTTTCAGAATGATAGCTGAAGACAAAAACATTACATTAACCAACCACTTAACTACACAAGCCAGACAATACAGTTAGCATCCCCTTAAGTACCATGTTATAAGATTTACCCTTTTAAAAGACAGATCAGTCACTACTACAAAACACTGGACCTTTCCTTTTTCTTGCTTCTATTTTGTACTTACAAATATTTGCCCACCAACTGATAGTAATATATTACAGTATCCAATCAGCATGAATATACAATAACTAACTCATCAAATCCTATAATGGTATGTGGCCTCCCTATTTAAACACACACATGCATTATCAAAATAAATACATTCTATGTCTATGCCACCAAGGGACAAACACTGCATGTTCCAGTATAGGCAGCTTCCTCCATAAGTTTTTAGGCAGCTTTCTAAGTGTAAATGTGGGCAAGGGGGGGGGGGCTAGAAAGTTTAGTCCTTAACTTCCCCTGTAGCTAGTAAGGAAATAACACTTTGAAGTATGAAAATCAAATCCCTGATCCACTATTATAATCCTTAATGCAACTTTATCGAATATAAAAGGAAAGCAGAGCCAAGGCTGCACAGATAGTCCAATGAATGTCACAAACCTGTTGAATACTTGATGTGTTAGGAATTTTGAAGTCCTCTTAAATGCAGTGCCAAAAATGCCCCTTGTTTCTTCACCCATACTCTCAGCAACCAGTTCCTTTAAAAAAAAAAAAGCATATGGGCTCATGGGCAATGTTCCCTCTAAGATGTGGAATCTTGTGAGCAACAATTCTACTTTGTGAGCTGCTGGCATTAAAGTTGTGGGTGAGTGATTTGGCTGCTGCAAAGATTAGTTTGCTCTGGAGCCCTCCTTCCTGAGCTAAGACTAAAATCTGTGAGCTGGAGGCTAAAAATTGTGAGCTGGCTCACACTAACTCAGCTTAGAGGGAACACTGCGTCATGGGTATGATTTTTTTGCAGACAGGGGAGGGTTAGAAAGATTGGGACGATAGTTAGAGAAGGAGGAAGAGACAAGGAAGCAAAGAGGGGGAAGGAATGCACCCTCTTTGTAAGTTTCTTGCAGGTCCCCAATTCTCCATATACTCTTTAGCCACACATGCCCCCATTTCTAGATATCTAAATTCACAGATTGGGGCCACACAGAGGCTAAACAGATTTTTCAGCAACCTTGGGGGACTCTCCAGGTTTGCAGAAAAATCTGAAGGGTCCCAAAAAATACATGTGGGGGTTTATAACCCCCAAAATGTAAAGTAGCATTATCTGCACAAATGCAGATGTATTCAGGGTGACAGCAGTGTTGGTAAGGGGTGCCCAGGAGCTGTGGTGGTCCCGGTGATGGCTGTAGAATTGGGGGGAGGTGTAGCAGGCCTGGCAGCAGCTATAGTATAACCTGCAATCCGTATCAGGTCCATTATCCGGGTTTGCTGATGGGGGGCAGTTGCTAGGAGCTGCAGCTCACCTGGGTATGGCAGCAGCGATGGGGGAGGGAGAAGTTTCAGTGGGCCAAGGAGTGCACCAGGCCTGTAAGCAATTGGGGGAGTGGCTGGGAAGCAGGCGGCCTTGGGGATAGGGACAAGGGAAGATGCTGGGATGGGTCTTGTGTTGAGGAGCCACAGCAGCTGTGGGAATGGCAACAGTGTTATGTGGGGAGAAGTTGTGGCAGGCCCACTGGTCAGGGCTGGGAATTGCAGCACAGGTGGGAAGCTAAGAAGGGGAGAAGGATTCCCTCCCTTGCAGAAGTCTTGGGCCCACACTTCCTACCTCCTCTTGACTCTGTTGTCACTAATGACAGGGAGAGAAGCCTTCATGGGCCAGAAGACACATGGGCTTGCCGCCATCATTACTGGGGGTGTGTGTGTGTGACTTTGGCAGACCTGACAGTTGGGAGCCGTGTAGGGCTTGCCACCACCATCATCAGCAGTGCAGGGGAGAAGCTTTGGTGAGCCCAGTGGCCAGGAGCAGTAAGGGACTTGCTGCCATTGATGGGGGAAAGAAGCCTTAGCAGGCTCAGGAGCCCGGAGCCACGCAGGGCTCATAACTGTTAACCAGGGAGAGAGCCTTGGTGGGCCCAGCAGCTGGGAGCTGTGCAGGGCTTACCAGCATGATCATCAAATGAGGGTGGGGGGAAGCCTTGGTGGGTCCAGGCACAGGGAGCTGTGCGGCACTTACTGGTGGGGGGAGAGAAGCCAAGCCTGGTGGCAGTGGTGAAACAGGGAATAAAATTAAGACATGTAATGAATCCCCCCACAATTATTGCAGGTCCCCACTTTTGTAAACTATTTTTAAAAACTCAGAGGTCAAGGGAGATTGCTTCCAGCAAAGTTAAGTAGTTGAATAAACTAAGATTCATTCCCAGATCTTGTTTTGGGATCACTGAAGGATCTTGAGCCATTACAGAACATGTTTCTCTTCAGTGAGAAGGAAAGCTAAAGTATTAATAGTTAAGGCAGCTGCCCATTTCAGGACTTTGAACCACAGGATTTCAGGGAACAGATTACAGCCTCATGACACTTCTTTCATGGAGGAGATCCAAAAACAAGTATTGTTCAGTGTTACTGCAAACAGACCACTATTAAGCCAGTTTTAATGCACACAGTGAACGTACTTGAAAAGGACTAAGTTTTAAAGTAAGATATTATATTAAGGATTATTAGTGTTGCCAGGTCTGACTCAGGACTTTGGGGGTGGAGCCAGGAGCAAGGATGTGACATCACATTTAAAGGGACCATGTTCCTTTTAAATGCCTTCCCACCATTGGAAATAATGGAGGATGGGGTCCCTTCTTTTGGGGCTCATAGAATTGGACCCCCTCGTCCAAGCTTTGTCACGACACTGCATCCACCTCAGAAAGTGCTGTTAAGTGATCTCCATGCCTGGGAGGGGAGAATGGAGATTCTCAGTTTGCTTCCCACAATTAGAAAATACACCTTTAGACATTTATCTGCTATTTTGACATGTTTATTGCTTTACAGCTGTTGACCTTATAACTTTAGCCTGTTATTTAGTTCTAACTTTTCATATCTTAAACATCATCACGTTACATGTTAATTTGCTGTTAAGTCCCTGTCTCTAAGTTTGAACCTTACCTACCATTCCAATGTATTTGAAAAAGTGTGCCTTGCACACGAAAGCTCATACCTTGAATAAACCTTTGCCGGTCTTAAAGGTGCCTCTGGACTCTAAACACACACACACACACACAATGAATGGCTAAATCCCCCATATCTTTAACTGCCGAACCAACCTGAAGAAGTTACTGTGTGTTTGTTACAATGGGGTTATTTAAAGCCCCCATTATCTTGAATACACAGTATTCAACAATGCTTCCTATTAACTTTAATGGTGGGGGGACCTGAGCAATAACTAGTGAAATCTTCAGTGCAAAATGGGGGTAGAGCAAGGCATGGGCCCTTTTACCTCAACCAATGAAAGGTGGTTACTTGATCCTTCTTTTCTTGGGTCATACAGTCCCTCTCTAATTTCAGAGGCCGTGAGCTTCTTGGCTCCCCCCTTGCTGTACAGCTTCCTAGCCATACATGTTATCTGCCTCCTTTGCTCTGCTCTTAAGTAGGGTTTTATTAATGAGCTGGCTGCTGATTGTGAAGAAGCTTCTCTTGTGTCCCCAGGAAGCAGCTGAGGGTAGGAGCTGACTGCTTGCCACTTCCACAGGGGGACAGACTCTCTTCACCCCACTCCCTTTTCTCCTACTCCCCCTTCCTGGGAAGAAGGGAAGACCTCACAGAATGGACACCCTTTATTATGCAAGTAGCTAGTGTTCATGTCAGCGGCTATATTTTTATTTACACATAGGTTGATTTTAAAGAAGGAGAAATAGTAACTATCATCAAGTGCGAGGCTAACCTGGAACTATAAAAGATACAACCAGCTTACCTTCTCATCTTATAAGCTTCTGAACACGAATATCGCTTGGGCTAGAAATTTTCAGCCATAATACAAATCAAGCCATCAATTTCACATCCAACTTACTAATAAAGAATGTTAACCTCCTGCACTTGACCTAACGTTGTTAACAACTGGATTTTGCCAGCAGAAGAATTTGGAGAACCTTAAATTTAATCTCTCTTACAAGCAACAATAAATATTCTCAAGTAAAAGTTATGGGCACAATTCAGTTCCCTACCTCTGTAAAGTCACACAGATAAGACCCCCATAACTTCAACAGGCCACTCCCCTGCATGCAAGCAGCAATAGAATAGGACCATCTTGGTAGATGGCAGCTGAATTTGTGCCTCACAGATGTCCACCCAGCTATCCTTCTCCATCCTCTCAGTGCTAGTTACTTAAGCTCCCAGAGTACAAATAATTTGTACTGAGCATGATGGAAATAATGAAGGGCCAACAAACCCTCTTCCTCAACCAAATGGTCCTTTTGCTGCTTGCTGTCAGCAAGCTGCCAAATTTCCTTTATTTTGGTTTTACCATGTATGCACTTGAGTGCTTTCACTTTCATACGTAGACCTGTTGATGCACTTAATTGCTTCGCTGCTGGAACTTGTATATCTTCTCAAGGCCACAGGTGGTTGCTGCAAAATAGTTGCTTTGGTGATCTCACGTAGAACCGTGGGAAGGAGATATGTTATGCTGCCTAGAAGCGTTATGCTCCCAGGCCCGATGGCACGCGCGGGAAGTCCCGCAATTGGGCCTCAGCTGTTTGAATGTACTATAACCTGTCATGCTCATTGATTTTCCCTCATTCCTAACAGTGATCCTGTACATGCACCTATAGCTTCAAATAAAGTAAAACCTTTCTACAAGAGTGTACTTCCTTGATGCTGTGGGGGAGCCTGACACTTGCGCACCCCCACGCGTATGACTTGTGCTATTGAGTCTATAGAAATCCACAATGCTATGTCTGTGATGGACATATTTGTGCCCTATCTAATATTAGCATGCTGTCCCCTGATGGCATATGAACTGCTATAACCCGAGCTCTACTTACAGCTGAAGATTCACAACCAAAGACCCATAATAGGTCATCCAGGTCTTTTTCAGTTATAGTTTCATCAAGGGACAGGCCAAGCTGCAACAGGCACAAACCAAACAAAAGATATAAAAATCTGGATTCAGTTTATGTTAATACCTCATTAATACTTTATCTACAACTTCTGAATTGCTACAACAGCAACATTATGTTAAAAACAATGTTCCACCATGCTTAAAGCAAGCAGAAACATCGAGATAGAAAACTTAGACTAATATTTTTACAGATTCTATAGGTTCAGTCTGTAGTTTTTGTAGCCTTCTTAGTAGAGGATTGTTCTTTATGCGATAAAAAATCTCAGCAAGTTCCTACTAAATATGTTTACTACTAAATTACTAGATACTTTCAGGCAATTAAAAGTATGAAACGTTATAAATGCTGTAAAACAAAGAATCAAAGGCACCAGAGATATAGACTCCATTCAGAACAAATTCTGATTTGTTAATGCTGAAAGCAAATCTAGTTTATATTGTATACACCTTACTGGTTCATAATCCTGGTTTGTAGCCAAGAAATAACCTAATTTTTTTTTAAAAAAAACCCCCTCCAATTTGGACATCACAAAAAATCTCCAGTTTCATGCAACCAGCGAAGTCTTCAACCTGGGTTCTGTGCATGGGGGGGGGGGACATGTGAATCCAGTGATAAATCAAGCCTATCTTAATCACAAATAAACACTGGTTTGTTTGCGATGTTTGAGTACAGTCAGAGAAGACTTTGTATCTCTCCCTCTGACAAGTTCTAAGAATTCCAGCTATGAAAAATTTAAGTAACAGGCTGCAAAGATTTCATTTGCATAGCTGGTTCACTTTTTCAAGATACTATCATTAGCTTCTCATAGTAGCAAGTGGTCTGAAAATGCAGGATGGATTTCTATGCTTGAGGCTAAGTAGGTGTGGGTTAGTATTCAGCCTGCATGGAAGATTGCCCTGATTTCCCGCCAAAGCCTGCTGTCCAATGAGGTACTTGTTTCCAGGTGGCAGATGTAGCCATCTCATGTATCCCAGTTGAGTCCAGGCATTCTAATGGGGTCACTGTTTTGGTGTTGTGTTATAGTGCTATAGCAGTATAGCGCTCTAAAATGAACGTTCCCCAAAAAAAAAAAAAGGACGGAGATTGCCCGTGCGGGCGAAAAAGGGCGGGAAAACAAAGTGGTGCAGTCTGAAATGCCAAACCACTTCAGAGATGGTAGGGGAAAGGGTTTACTCCAAGACGGTACAATAACAGCTTAAAAACGGCTTAAAAAGGGTAATGTGAAATTCCCCATTATGAGGTAACATCTGCTTAGACAGTAAAATAAGTGACTTTTATGTTATGTACCCTTATGTTCATAAAATTACTACAGTACTTTAATGCTTCTAACAGACAACGTAGAATTAACAAAAACCACTGGAAGAGTCCTGCCCGTAAACTGCCACTTACTGTGCCATCGCTGTGAATCCGCAGGTTTATTTGTCTCTGGGCTGCCCTGCACAAGACCTCTTGAACATCACAGCCACACTGGATTTTCAGGGTATCAAAAAATAGGTCATGTTGCAGTTTGTGACCTGCTCTCTTCAGACCTATCAGAAACAACACATGATAACTCTCTGCACCACCAGCTGTTCATGTTTCCTTAAGGTTGTGCATATACTTGGGCATATACTATTTTTTTATTAACAACTGAGCTGGGGACCAGAGCCAGAATAATGTGGGTGTTAATTCCAGTACAGTAACTGGAATTAAGTTTGTACAGATTTGGTCAAGGTGACATGATGGGAAGAAACATGTTGGCCAATCTGCCCTGAAAGGTTAAGTTGCTTCACTGCCAATTTTCCTAGTCTCTAGCAAACAGTTCTTCTGACCAACAGTTTCCCAATCTATCTTATCAAAAGACAGGATTCTGATTTTGACCAGATGATGCCAATCTTTAAAGACTTGCCACCATGCAGCCATTAAATAGTCACTTACCTTCGGCTAAAATCAGAGTGGCATGATGCACTCTCTTGGCAATGTGCTTTAATCCATTAGCACCATGATAGACTCCAAACATTGCAGCCATGTTAGCCAAAAGTGCCTAAAATTAACCAAATTGGTAAACAAGTCAGTTTGCTAGCAAGTTAGTATAATTAGAAGTTTAACATCCTGCAGTATTTTAAGAAAGACATTACTATTCATACACTTTAATCATTACATACACTCGGAGCAAAAAGGCAAAGAAAGTTACAATTATGCCTGACATTATAATCAATACAACAACTCTTTACAAACTCTTGAGTGTAAAATGTGCAAAATATATTTTATTAGCTGTACATTGAATAGTTATATTCTGGGGCACAATACTGTCACTGCCAATGGTAGGCATGGAGGCTCTTGGTGCACTTAGGCACAGCCACTAGGACTCACATCCAACACTTAAGAGTTGTGTATGTATATCATAACTGTGCAAGTCAAACTCCTACACAGTACGCTAGGGCACGGCAACACCAATGTCCCCTAGCTGAATATCCAGTGGCTTATTTTCCCATCCGCTTTGGCATGTAGGGTCTCCAGAGCCAGCAGTCAGCCTGTGGCAAAAGCCCACATCAGGGGTCCTATTATCAGGCTGCATCCAAAGGACAAGCTGGCTACAAACAGTGACTTTTTAGTTCCAGAAATCAGGGCCCACAACAGCTGGAACCCTGCAACTGCATGGATACCCCTCACATCTTATCTACCAGAATGCAGCCTGATAATGCAGACATTCCAAGTAAAGGCTGCAGATCTTCTCAGTACAGGCTCACCACCCTCAAGATGTGTGCTTCCCACAGCAGCTTAAGCTTTGATCCAAGTACAGCTCTGTATTTATGCTTGCCTCTTCATAGCTATGTGTGGCAAGAACATATTCTGGGATCAAACTGTAGTTGGATTTTTTGATAAGATTTCTCTCTCTTCCTAGTGGACTAGTATCTTAATAAGATTACAGTTAAGGCACAGGGCATAACCTATTATTTTAATTTAAAAGTGTTGCAGAACACATTTGTACCACTGATAAAAGATGTAAAGCATTTCGGCTGCTTGCTAATTGTCATGATGACTAGCTACTGAAGTGCAGTTTACTGCTACTTTCAAATGGTCCTTGCCAACTGAAACCCACAGAAATGCTTACCTGAGCAGTGCAGATGTTGCTTGTAGCCTTATCCCTCCTGATATGTTGCTCTCTGGTTTGCAGTGCAAGCCGATATACTTCTTTGCCATTTGCATCCCTTGAGCCACAGGGGGGGGGGATAAAGATTACTTCCATTGTGCTTTAAGGTCACTGCTTTTGTTAATATAATGGCAACTGGTCCAAAGAAACTAATAAGCTTGCCATGACCCGGATAGCCCAAGCAAGCCCGATCTTGTCAGATCTCAGAAGCTAAGCAGGGTTGACTCTGGCAAGTACTTAGATTGGAGACCTCCTTGGAATACCAGAGGTGGGAGGCGGGGGCAAGTTTTATTCAGCCACCTCTCTGAATACCCTCCAGGCCCCCAGTAGGGGTCAGTCTCCAGAGGTCGCCATGTCTTCCAGGTGCGTGCACACACTCACATGTACACACACACATTGAATAACAGAAAAACTGTTGCAAAAATTATAAAATTATTCCTGAACAAATATTTGCATCCTCTCTCCAGTATCCACTGAGGTCAAATGGGATGAGGAGAGATGATAGCTCACTATGATAGCCATTCATACAAACTGTAGTCCTGTGAAGCAAAAAATAAATAAAAATGAGGGAAATGGCTACAGTGGGGAATGCACCATAAAAATCCCTTTCCCCCTTTGAAAATGCTTTCCCTAGAGAGATCACTAAATAGTAAGAAAACTTTAGATTCCCAGCCTCATGGTTCTCTTAGAAGGCAAATGTGTGTGTGTGGGGGGGGCACTTTACCTTTCACAAGCTTGCCAGTTCTCCCTTGCCAATGTGTCCCCCCCCCCCCCGTCTGCCCTGCAAGAGGGCTCCAAGACTGGAAGAGGCCTGCCTGTAGGACAAAAATGATCCAGAGGCAAAATATTTGCAGGAGAGAAATTACAGGTGCAGAGAGAAAGGGCTGTGTAGTCATGCTGCTCTGATCTTCCTGTGTACTTGCCTTAATCAGCAGACATGCGTTTAGGAAATATACATTTTCTGGTAGGCTGCAAAATTCTGGACCAAGTGAAATTTATCCATCAATAAACTGCAGGTGAAGTCTAACCAACATTACCTTCACAATCGGGGAAGGAAGTAGCTGGATCCAGTATTTATAAACCAAGTAACCTTGGTACAAACATTTTAGAATCCTTGCAATCCACAGCAAAAACACTCTGCTGAAACTGCAATATTGGATCAGCTAATTTCAGTTTCTCAGACAGTCTTAGATACTTCACCTGCACAATCTACATGCTCATGAAAAGTATCACTACAAATTCCTTTTGGGAACTGTAAAAGTTTTGACTGTGACTTTATCTTCATTATTTTTTGGAATTGCAGTGAATTGGAACAAATTTAACAGGAGGCAAGACACAATTAAGGTTTTATAGTATCAACACAGCTATGATATGGTTTGATACAAGCAGATTCTACATTAAAGTTCAGCAAGGAAATCTATTTAGACAAACAGCTGAATTTTATCTTGTAGTGAAAATACAGCAAAATTTAACTTCCAGCAGAAGTGATTTTAGACCGATATTTGTCCTCAAGAGAAAAGAGCAGGTAATGGCATACAGAAGGAAATACTACCTCATTAGACTCAGATTTTGCACCAGTTCAGCACTAACACCAAAAACAAGCTCTGCAGACCATGAGAGGTCTGGAATTCAGATTTTAAGCTAAAACACAGATTACCTTGTAACTCCCACCATTCTTCCAGGCATCATTCGCACCAAGTTCTCCTTGACGGCAAAGAACGCTGCATGTGGTCCGCCATAACAAAGCGGTACCCCAAACCTCTGGGAGCTACCCAAAACAACATCAACACCAAACTCTCCTGGCGGTCTCAAGATGCACAGAGCTAACAGGTCAGTTGCACAGCAGACAAGAGTCTGAAACAAGAGAAAGTCAACCGTGTTGTTGGCATCTTTTACAGAGGAAAAGCTACAAAGAAATTTTCTAAAATATGACGTTTAGGATGCACACAAGTTTTTCTCAAAGAAGCAAAGAACAGCGATTGTATAACTCCTTTGTCCTGGAGATCTGTCTTCTCCTCTGAAGTAAGACCCCTCCCATAGCAGCAGTACTATAGTATCCAACCCAATGAAAATAAACAGTGGCATCTTCAAACTGTCTGCTGAACGCGACACATATTAGGGGCTAATTTTTTATTCCCAATTATTTCCATATGATAAAAAATAATGGGCATAACTCTAATGCATATGCAGCATTCTTGTGCCTGTGAGGGCTCCAGCATTTATATGAACACAGACTGCAGATTCACTTATGCCAAAGAACCTACATGCAGATCTGTTTGTTGCCTCTGTTGCAACCACTGTAGGGCAATCTGTGAGGACACAGGAACAAACCGGCTATACTGGGAGAATGGTCTTCAACAGCTGCAACACAGCAGCTAATTTACTGGACACACAATCCGTTTAGATATATATTACAGCTGCTTTTACCCCATTCTGGTGAGCTCGATCAACAAGTCCAGTAAAGTCTTCTATTTTCCCCTCGGTATCTGGATACTGGAACAGCACTCCACTGACATTTTTTTCACTAAAGTCCATCTCATGAGGCAGCTTCAACTCCACAAGGATGCCAGTGTAACTGCAAAGAAAATGATATCCAGCAATGCAAGAAACTATTTCCTAAGACTAAGCCACCTTATGTTCAGCTTCCCTTTGACCCAAACATAATCAAGACTTAGGTCTGAATCCCAAGAATCATACGAATAGAAAAGAGATTTCCTGCTTTTTTCTTTCCCACTGCAGCCCTTTCTGAAAAGCGGTTCCTAAGGACCAGGAAATCAACGGAATGTGCTGGGTATGAGGAGCTGGTGCTGCAGCTGAGTAGGAAACGGTGGGGACTCCTCTTTGTGCAAGCAGGCAGGCATGCCCTCTGTTTGCACAGGGACTGCTCCTGCCCTTTATTTCCAAGTGGCCAACAACATATGGACAGATAACATGTAATATTTATTCAGTCCCTATGTAGAAATTCTACCCCTAATAACAGATAACATGTTAGATATATTCAGTCCCTATGTAGAAATTCTACCCCAAAGAGCATCATGTTGGATCCATGCTGACACATTCCCAATTGATAAGTAGAAATAAACTGACGTGACAATCAGATTAAATGCATTGATATAACTCTGTGTGAGACTGATAGTTTATTGCTTAGCTTACAGAGACCAGAAAAGAGGTATGAGTGGTCTCGGTGTCTCAGAGGTCAGCCACTGTGATCAACACAGAGGAACAGTTCAGACTCAGAGCATCTTGTCATATCACCTCTTGACTTCCAGAACAAGATGGTCTTGACAAATAGGTCTTGACAAACTGAATGACAGGAAGCAAAGACACAACCAGTGCCTGTTCCCATGACAGGATGTGTTGACCATGCAATTTTTGCTGTGCTGATCCCCACGTTTTGCAAGGGAGTTTACATAAATTTGGGATTATATAACATGACCAGGTCCAGTGGCCAGCTACCATAAAAGGAAAAACAGGGTTGATACTGTTTGTGAAAAGGTAGATCTTGAGGGTACAACAAGCTCCAAGTGAACTACATAACTGTGCAGAGTCCAACACGCTTGAGACCAACAGGGCAATATCAGAGGTTACAGTCAACCATCAGCCCTCCCACCTAGGGCTGCCAAGTCTCGTTGAATCGCGGCGGGGGATCGTCATTCTTTACAGGAGCTCTGCCGCGGGGGGTGGCAACAGGCGTTGCACTGCCGTCCCCAGGATGTGACGCTACGCGTTGCTCTGGCTACAGGGCTGTTTGGAGTCCCGTTGCCAGAACGACGCGTAGCGTCACATCCTGGCGACGGCGGTGCAACGGCTGTTGCCGTCCCCTGCAGCAGAGCTCATGTAAAGAATGACGATCCCCCGCTGCGATTCAATGAGACTTGGCAGCCCCACCTGATAACAACAGGGTACCAGTCAGATTTGGCCACCTGACAGAGTGAGCTTTAATAAGCGCTTGAATGGGAACTTATAGCAATAGAATGCTAAAGATGTAACATCACACTGTTGATTCAAAATAAAAATTTCTTTAATTTCTGAAGTGCTCTGGTCACTGGGTTTCCTCTTCAACAATCTGCTCCCTCAAGGGAGGCCTGATCACCCACTGGTCCTGGGGTACCATTAAGAATTAATTACCTAGAATTTATTAACATTTTTAATGATCCTCCTTACGATGCCTACATTGCTTTTGAGAGAATATGAAACAAACATTACTTCGCTCTAGTCTGCACCACAGCTATCGTCTGAGGATGGCATCTGATGTCAACATAAAACGTCCTCCTCTTATTGTGCCTGTAGAGGAAAAATGCATTTTATGTAAGTATTTTAAATATGCCTCATAAGAAAGAGTACAAGTTTTTATTTCAATTTAAAACTGTAGCATAACTATATACTGTCTTCATGGTTATTAAAATATGCTTCTATCTGGAAATAGTAGTTTCTGGTGTACAAGGCATAATAGTTT
This sequence comes from Gekko japonicus, assembly GCF_001447785.1. Classification (NCBI taxonomy): domain Eukaryota; kingdom Metazoa; phylum Chordata; class Lepidosauria; order Squamata; family Gekkonidae; genus Gekko; species Gekko japonicus. The sequence continues at coordinate 540,108 of NW_015170308.1, read as the reverse complement.
CCATGACATACAGACAGTACGCAAGCAAAACCATCACCCTTTCTGTTCTGATTGGTTTTGACAGCTGTGGTCCAGATTTCCATTTCTGGGCAGGTTGGCAGAAAAGCCCGTCATGTAGAAGTTCAAGCACCACTCAACCCCCCAGCCTATTTAACATAAGGAAATAGCCAGGCGAAACATTTCATTATGATTTATTCAATTCAGGTATGAACTTAAGTTGCTTACCTGTGACACAACTGCATCGCTTCTGCAGCAGCAGTTCCCTCATCCAATAAAGATGCATTGGACACCTCCATCCCTGTGATATCACACACCATCGTCTGATAATTCAGCAAACTTTCCAGTCTGCCTTGGGACACTTCTGGCTGGTAAGGCGTGTACTGGGTAATCCTATTAAAATTAACAGGTTTCAGAAATCAAGCCTGTTCAAGAAATTAAAAAAGCATGTTTGCCTAACAAGGAGGTGACAGTTGCTTATCTATGGGCAATACTATTACAAAAAAAATTGTAGGTAAATCAATTAAAGTAATCATTTGTATTATCATTTCAACTGGATAAATCCACATTTTAGAATGACCTTTGAGTAGCATGGGAGAAAAGAAACCTCTCTCTACAATGTGGGCGTTCGTTTAGCCATAAGAAAAGTTCTGATTAATAATAAAGGCTAGCATAATCTGAAATATATTTCCAAAATATATTACTTTCTGATAAGATGTTTGAGCTCATTCGGTGCATGTGAAGTTTTATGCATGATATCACTTTTCAGTTAAGGGTTTTTTGTTTTTTTAAAGTCACCAAATAAAAGGCATAAAATAGTACAAAAGAAATATAGAAGAAGCATTAATGACTTAGTGCATCCATAACACCAAACTATGAAGCTTAACTATGGTTAAGGCACTATTGTCCGAATACCTAAATCTTGGTTGGCGACTACCTACAAACGACCACCAGAAACCAAAGTTAGCAAGTGTGTCTGCCTCAAACATCTCTTTCCTTTCCTCCAAGGGAATTTCTACATGTGAATATTGCCAAAAGTAGCTTAACTATCAGACTGCATTTAAAGAAAAACACTGCAAACAATTACCCTTGACCAAAAGCAGAAATGCTTTGTGAGTTACAGTTCTGGTCACCACACCTCAAATAGGATATTATAGCATTGGGAAAAGTGCAGAAAAGGGCAACTAGAATGATAAAAGGGTTGGAACACTTTCCCTATGAAGACAGGTTAAAACGCTTGGGGCTCTTTGGCTTGGAGAAACGACGGCTGAGGGGCAATGCTCCCTCTAAGCTGTGGAGTCTTGTGAGCAAAAATTCTACTTGGTGAGCTCCTGGCATTAAAGTTGTGAGCGAGTGATTTGGCTACCCTGCATCAATCAGTTTGCTCTGGAGCCATCCTTCCTGAGCTAAGACAAAAACGTGTGAGCCAGAGGTTAAAAAACTGTGAGCTAGCACACACACTAACTCAGCTTAGAGGGAACACTGCTGAGGGGTGACATGATTGAGGTTTATAAGATTATGCATGGGATAGAGCAGGTTGAGAAATAAGTACTTTTCTCCCTTTCTTACAATATAAGAACTCGTGGGCACTCAATGAAATTGCTGAGCAGTCGGGTTAGAAGAGATAAAAGGAAGTACTTCTTCACCCAAAGAGTGATCAACACTTAGAATTCACTGCCACAGGAGGTGGCGGCAGCTACAAGCATGAACCACTTCAAGAGGGAATTAGTTAAGCATATGGAGCAGAAGTCCATCAGTGGCTATTAGCCACAAGGTATAGATAGGAACTCTCAGTCTGGGGCAAGTGATGCTCTGTATTCTTGGTGCTTGGGAGGGGGCAAGAGTGGGAGGGCTTCTAGTGTCCTGGCCCCACTGCTGGACTTCCTGATGGCACCTGGTATTTTTGGCCACTGTGTGACAGAGTGCTGGACTAGATGGGCCATTGGCCTGATCCAACATTGGCCTCTCTTATGTTATGTACTGGTTCCAGGTGAGCAGTCATGCTGGTATATAATGTAAAGATTAAGAATGATGTTGAACTTTATAGACTCCATAGACAGCACTTTAGTGATGTAACTGATTATCGCTACCACTAGGCACTGAAATCCTCTCTTGGGCATGACCAATCTTACATGCTTTAATTTTTTAGGAACACGCACAATCTTATCCATTTGAAATCATTATTGGCTTTGCTATACAACTTCTGTATAAAATTGTAATTTGGAAAGTTTTTCAGAACAAATGCTAAATCAGATAAGCAAAAATATGATATGAACGTGGCAATCGTGCCTCAAGCAAGGCAGCTATTATTTTGGAGCATAATTTCTACGTAATCCTACTGTCATATCAAAGCCTGAGCTAGAACAGATTTTTAAAAGGAATGTACAGTTTTAGCTTTTCAAAGTGTTCAAACTATAGATTCCCATTTTTTCCCAGCATTTATTTTTCACTTTCACAGGTTACACACAAACACACACACACACACTCATATGAAACCTGTGCAATATCTTTTTAAATTACGATTTTTAAAAGCAATTAAGTTTCTACAATAATCCAGGATCTTCTATTTTTCTTAATTACTGGAACATTTACAGCCTCTGAAGCTGTTCACAGGGAGGCCAATCCCTCCAACAGCTTCTGAAATTATCTTTAAAATATCATCAAACTAGAAAAGGCACTTCATAGGTATCCATCGGATTAAATAAACTCGTAGGTATCTTATTTGCCTAGACAAGTAAAACTCATCCAGTTGGGCTATTCAGGTGGTTTATAATTACTGATGTGTTATTTGCAAGGCTGGATAAAACAAAGTGAGGGAGGGGCGAGAATCTACCTTCATGATTTAAGAACTGTACCCTCTGAGAAAGTGATATGCTATACTGGATGGGATCTAAGCCTTCTGTGACATGAACAAGTTCACAGAGCAGATCTCTGCTACCTTCTCAAAGTAGTCCCAACCTGAAAAACTCCCTGAAAAACTGCTGGGGGTCAGCAACTTTTACTTTTATCCTCCACAACAATGCAGGACAACTCATAAAGCCACAGCAAAAGGGAGAACTAGCAGAAATCTCTTCCTTTGCACTCTTGCACTAGTAGAATAAGCTCTGCCAATGGAATGAAGGGTGCTGCAAGAGTGAATGGAGAGCGTTTCTCTAAGTTACTCCTACTCACAGCCTCTCCCATCACCTTCTGTCACAACATCATTCCTGAAGGTCTTCTGGCCCTCAGAGGGCTTTTTGGGGAAGGCTCAGATAGCTGCACTGAAAGTGGCCTTCTACAAGATTGTTTGAGGAGTCAGATGAACTTCAACAGCATAATTTAAAGTAGAATTAATTACAAAACCCAGAATCTTTGTAAAAGCAAAGAGGCAAAACTTCTATTCAATAGTATTACTACTAAGCAATATTATAATAATGTAGGCCCTGTCCTAGAACTGAAACCTTTAAATCCCCATTTGACACCTCAATTTACACAGGATTATTCCTACACATCGCTCACAGTAACTATTACTGTCCCTGGAAACTGGTTTTTTCCAATCCATCCCCCATGTATGCCGTATTTGTTTTGTATTTTTTTAATGTGTGTGCATGTGAGGGTGTGTGCACTTGGAAGTCATGGTGACCTCTGGTGACTGACCCCTACTGGGGGCCTGGAGGATAGTCAGAGAGGTGGCTGAATAAAGCCTGCCCCCACCGCCCAACTGCTGGTATTTCAAGGTGGTCTCCCATTCAAGTACTTGCCAGAGTTGACCCTGCTTAGTTTCCGAGATCTGATGAGATCGGGCTTGCCTGGGCTATCCAGGTCGGGGCATACATGCCCTATTTTGATTACTTCTGTTCTTCTGAATGATCTAACTTTACTCTTTTATAGGTACTGACAAGCTCTAGTTTTTTAATTGGCTAGCATCATCCAGCATTTGCCAGAAGTTTAATCAACATACATGAAACCTCACAAATTCAAGTATATCTCAAAATAATTACTAATGATTACCAAAGCAGATTTCTAGAGCTAAGTCTAGACACATTGTCAACTCTCTCATGAAGCCAAACATACTTTCTATTCTTTGTCCATTCATTTATGTTCTTGTCACGTTGCTGGAATTAATTAGCTGTGTTTCTAAGGCAACACCACAGCAGAGAGTTAGCGTGAAGATGTTCAGGAAATATAGACACCAAAACATGCGCAGCTGATATAGTCCTCTGTGTTACATTCCCAACAGCTGATTGTAAGTTACTGAGCCAAAGCAATGTTTTTTTAAACTGACCCTATTCTTGGGTCAAATGAAAAATGCTAGACAATCTAGGAGAGAGAAAGAGAAAAAAATCCCACTCTATTTTGCAAACCTTTTTTCTTTAATGTGCTAGTTGATTGTCTCATTAAGGAAGATCAGTTGCTAAACCCCAGTGACTGTCATTCTTATATCTTACAAGAAATTCTGGCTTATTTATTTGAATGTCCAAATCTTTCAGTAATACTATAGTACAATACAACGATTTCCTGTGGATCAAACAAACAAAAATGGACCTGAATGTGGATTCAAAAAATCAGTTTTCCTATTTGAGCTAACTCATGCCAAGGAGCAATTATTAAGCCTCAGCTTCATATTTTTTGTATGCTTAATTTATGAAAACATGGCAGCTACAGCCTCTGCTGCTGAGTTAGAACCCTTCATGTGATTTTATTTCATGCAAGTCTCACTGGCAACTGTTGAAAAAAGCTAATGCACAGTGTGAAATCTGCTTTTATCTGTTTAAATAAACATTCAGACAGCCATTATATTTGTACATACTGTATTAGATATATGCCTCTTAATTCACACATACATCTGCCTGGGGTCATTCCATCTATGGTGACATTATTTCAAATTGGGCGGATAGCTCAACACCCTTTCCAAGTTGGCTCTAAGGCAAGTGACCTATTTGTGGCTTTGCTTTCCTCTTTGTTTCTCTTTCAGTTTTTATTTGACACTGCAGAGGATCACCCCTTACTGATTTATTCCAAATGCAAAGGTGAATACATCCCCTGCACCTCTCAAAAAGTTACTCCCGAGGGTCAGGGACCCTTGAAATGGTGGGATACAACACTGGAGTCTGTATTGGGGAGGGGGGGAAATAACATCTCCCCTTGTGCAAGCAGAGATATCCTTCCACTCAGGAAGGAGAGAATATGAATCTCACTTCTGGTCTTGAGAACAAACTAAATATCTACTAAATATCACCTGAAAAGAAAGAAGCTAGTCATAAATGAATGACTGGGTGCAATTGTCTTCCAAAAATAGCAAGAGGACTCATCTCTTTCCAGCTCCCCTACTGAGTTGCATTCTTGCTAGAAGAATGTGAATGTTTTGCCAGATTAGTCTTTGAATGCTGTTTGCTTCACACTGCTTTTTCTGTAACTCACTTGAAACTCACTTGGAATAATCTTTTTAAAAAGCCACATGCCCCATACAGTTTTAATATCCTTATATCAACTCACTTGAAGCTCTTAGAATAAACTTTTTTTAAAAAAAACACACAAACTTAAAAAAAAACAACATACCCCATATACTTTTATATATTTATTTTATTTTTAGTCTAGCCAATTACTTCAAGGACTATGCTCATTAACAGTACATTGCCTATTTTTACTGTAACCTGGAATGGACTCACTTTCAGGACATTCCTCTAAACACTTCCTAAAGCTGTGACTTGGTACACAGGAGCTGCATTTTTTTACGTGAATAGTACGTCCTCAGGAAACAGAACACTGAATACAAGTGGGGACCCATGATACTCACAGGGGGTTCTATTCTGATCTGGCAAGCGCAGATAACACTACTTTATTCGGGTGGGATTTAAACCCTCCATGTATTTCTTTTCAGATTTTGCTGCAAACCTGGGGAGTGCCCCAAGTTTGCAGAAAGATCTGCTTCAACCTGCAGATTTAGCTATCCACAGATAGGGGCCATGGGTGGCTATTAGAATATAAGATTTCTAAGGGTTTAATAGCCTTCTACAATATGTGAAGCTGTGACACAGCAAAATGATTACAGATTTCTAAGCATCTCCCTTTGTATAGTCAAAAGAAAATCTAATCTTGCAAACCAAAAATTTCAGAAATTTTACAAATGTGTTTTAATTGCAAAATTATTGCTCAGCACCATGGTATACACTAGATTTAGAAAGATGGACAATAAAAACTTATTTTAAAGTAATGTATTAGACACATCATAGGAAGTGTTTAGCCTTGATAGCTTAACAATATAAACTCTATGCATTTTTTTTTCTGCTGCATAAGCTAAACTTGTAAGTGGCTGGCTGCCTGTGGTGAATCACAGTTGTGTCAAGGCAATAAGCTTTAGGAGGTGGGGAAGGAAGGATTACTGCTGAAACCACACACAACAAGGGTATACATAGATACAAGGGACTATAAAAATAGTTTTAGGCTACTAACTTTTTTGAATTTATTTACAAGCTTAATGTAACCCACATGTCTCACATTATGTTATTCTGTGACAACCATCTTCTGGTGATGGTAGGGGCAGAAATCCCACTGAAATGCATTTTTGTGGATCAAAAACCTGTTAATTAATAGGAAACAGAGACCGAGTGTAAATGGGCAATTTTCTCAGTGGAGGGTGGTAAGCAGTGGGGTACTGCAGGGATCAGTACTGGGTCCGATGCTTTTTAACTTGTTTATTAATGATTTGGAGTTGGGAGTAAGCAGTGAAGTGGATAAATTTGCAGATGATACAAAATCATTCAGGCTGGTGAGAACCAGGGAGGATTGTGAGGCACTCCAAAGGGATCTGTTGAGGATGGGCGAGTGGGCATCAACGTGGCAAATGGGGTTCAATGTGGCCAAGTGCAAAGTGATGCACATTGGGGCCAAAAATCCTAACTATAAATACACGTTGATGGGGTCCAAACGGGCAGAGACTGACCAAGAGAGAGATCTCGGAGTCGTAGTAGATAACTCACTGAAAATGTTGAGACAGTGTGCGACTGCAATAGAAAAGATCAATGCTATGCTGGGGATTATTAGGAAGGAAACAGAAAACAAATCAGCCAGTATCATAATGTCCCTGTATACATCGATGGTGTGACCTCATTTGGAGTACTGTGTACAATTCTGTCACTACACCTCAAAAAGGATATTATAGCATTGGAAAAAGTGCAGAAAAGGGCAACTAGAATGATAAAAGAGTGGGAATACTTTCCGTACGAAGAAAGATTAAAGCACTTGGGGCTCTTTAGCTTGGAGAAACGACAACTGAGGAGTGACATGATAGAGGTTTACAAGATTATGCATGGGACAGAGCAGGTAGAGAAAGGAGTACTTTTCTCCCATTCTCACAAAACAAGTACTCGTGGACATTCAATGAAATTGCTGAGAAGTCGGGTTAGAAGAGATAAAAGGAAGTACTTCTTCACCCAAAGAGTGATTAACACATGGAATTCACCGCCACAGGAGGTGGCGGCGGCTACAAGCATGGACGGCTTCAAGAGGGAATTAGATAAGCATATGGAACAGAGGTCCATCAGTGGCTATTAGCCACAAGGTATAGACTGGAACTCTCAGTCTGGGGCAAGTGATGCACTGTATTCTTGATGCTTGGGGGGGGGGGCAACAGTGGGAGGGCTTCTAGTGCCCTGGCCCCACTGATGGTCCTCCCAATGGCACCTGGTATTTTTGGCTACTGTGTGACAGAGTGTTGGACTGGATGTACCTTTGGCCTGATCCGACATTGGCTTCTCTTATGTTCTTATGTTACGTTCTGGACAGGATGGGATGGAAAGCATCCACTGGCCGCTGCAGGCCATCGTTACAGACTGTCAGAGGAACCTTGTGCGAACCAAGAGATGCCTTTACATTTGGGCTTGCTGCTGGCCCAAAACAGACACCACTCTATGTATAAATGTGTGTGTGTGAAGTATTATCAAGTTCAGACGACTTATGGCAACCCCAGCAAGGGGCTCTCAAGGCTTGTGAGAAGCAGAGGTGGTTTGCCATTGCCTTCCTCTGCATAGTCTTCCTTGGTGATTTCCCTTCCAAGTACGGACTCTGCTTAGCTTCTGTTCTGACAGCTGGCAAGATTGGGCTATACCATGCTGCCTTCCCTCCGGACACCACTGTAGCTTCTGCAAATAAGCTTCTGTCAATAGCCAGACAGGATTAAGCTATGTTGTCTGAAAGCTACTTAATTTATATTTGCAAATTTCGTTTCACATTTCTTTAACACTTCAAGTTTCTGCTTTTCTGAATTAAACTGTACTGTGAGCCCTGAAAAATAAATTAGCTCTAAAAGTTTAAGAGGCTTCTTCAATTCAATTTATATACCAGCATCCAGTATTATGAAACCTAATTTTTCCTAAGTTTACACTCAGTGAAATTCTAAAACTGAGAATTTTCAAATAAATGCAGTTTACATTTATGAAGTGTGATAAAAAGATCTTGTTTGCAGACAAATCTATTCCCGCCAACAATAGTAAGCTGATGGTATTCATAGAAATAAATGGAACTATATGTTTCTACAATCAGACTTACATATTTGAAAGGAAATGTTTTTGCTCCTTAAACTTTAATTCTACAGTTGCTGTTTTTCTATTATTAACATATTGATGCATTGCAAAGTAGCTATATATAGTATGGGTACTTCCATGTATCCCAAAATGTTAATAAGCTGAAAAATATTCATGAACCATAGACTTGTTTAATGATAAAATAGTGTACGTTACCATCCTGCATTCTCCAGCAAGTTCCTCAAAATGGCCTGAGGGACTGAACAGTTGTAATAACCCATGCCAATATAGGATCTCCAGATCTTGTTCTTGCTGGCAATATTGTATAAAGTTTCAAGAATTTCATTCTCACCTAATTGAAAAGAAAGTTATAGTGGACATCTTGTAAAGGATTTAATAATGCTAAACATTTTTGCAGGCATTACAACACCTGCTATGCTATTGGTCTCCTTCTATGCTTGATTTCATCAGTCGTTTGCATGGCCTATCTTCAACAGATTTTATATCTGCTAGAATCCACAGAACTAAGGCCAAAAAAAGCCCTTGTCGTAACAAACATATTGTTATTTGTGATTGAAAGCTCTCATAGAACTTATTAATACTCTTATGAATAGCATAACACACCAGGTAATTCTGAAAGTTTGCAATACAGAATGTAAAAGGCTTCTGAAAGAGCTGCACTAACTCACTCTTACCACAGGAGTCCCTAAAGCCTCTAAAACAGGGGTCCCTAATCTTTTGGCGCTTGTGGGAACTTTTTGAATTCTAATAGAGCGTGGTGGAGAGAACCACAAAATGGCTGCCGCAGGAAGTGGAGTCTGCCACAAAATGTCAGGAAGTGATGTGCATAAATCTGATAGCCACTCTTAACATTTCAGGCAGAAGATCTGTTAAACAGGATGCCTTTTAAAATGAACATATTATTTTAAAACATTTTCTTGCACACACACAAAGTAAGTATTGAGCTAGCTAAGAAACCCTTACATGGTAGTATCTGCCTTAATTTTGCAAGCTATCCCTTTTATATGAGTTGAGCAAAAGCCCCACCTTGCCCCTACCACATTCTAAAAACACTTGTCCATCAACACCTTGTCTGGTGCCTGCCATGGCAAGCAAAATTCCTCACTGGGGACCTCTGCTCTAAAACATGAACCAGTAACCCCATTTTACTGCAAGCCAACAGCTATGTGGTATCATGCAGGTCTGTTGTACTCTTACAAAGGACTTAACTGTCCTAAGGTCATGGCTTCCAGTTGCCAGTGATTTAGTAGGCTGTGATATCAGAGCAGCTATGTTGCAGGACTTAACCCAATGAGGAAAAAAGAGCTCACGGGATTTATAGTGGGCGTTTCTTTACTACCACAATCCCTCAAGCATCATGGCTGGTTGCTAGAAGCAAAAACATTTGGCAAGATTAAAACTACTTTTATTAACTCACTTCATTCTTGGAAGCATTGGAACCATAATTCATTAGCAAGCTTTGAATGACATATGACTACTTTGTGCAACAAGGAAACCACTAAATTTACATCAGGGGGAGGGTAATCAACCACCACCTTGATGGTATGGAATAAACAGAAGAAGAAGAAGAAGAAGAGAAGAGATTGGATTTAAACCCCGCCCTTACAATTTCCTTTCCCTTCCTCTCCCCACAACAGATACCCTATGAGTTATGTGGGGCTGAGAGAGCTCTTTTGAGAACTGCTCTTGAAAGAACAGTTCTGAGAGAACTCATGACTCACCCAAGGTCATGCCACCAGCTGCATGTGGAGAAGTGGTGAATCACTCTTAACCACTACACCAAACGCTCTCAGTAGCCTTAGTTGCTTATAAGGTAGACTACTACCCTTGAAACACTATTTACTTTCCTCATGCTAACTTGCCACCTGAGAACAGAAAACAGTCCAGTCCTTCAGCTGGACAGAACTATATCTGAAAGATTTTTGGTAGTCAGATAGGCATTGCCAGGGATCTTTTCCTAGAAAAAGAGCTGCAAGAGCTCATTAGCATACGGTATGCTAATGAGCTACTAGGGTATTAGCATATGCCACGCCCCCTGACATCACTGGAGGTGATGTCAGAAGGGGAAGCAAAGGGGGGGAGGCATCTTCAAAAGCCTCCCCTTCCCCAGCTGGCCTGTGGGGAGGGAGAGAAGGGGTTTAAGATTTAAACCCCTTCTCACTAGAGTTGGGCCACAGAAGGAGGAAAGATGCAAGGAAAGAGAGAGAGAGTAGAGAGAAGGAAAGAGGGAAAGAAAGAAGGGAAGAACAAGGAAAGAGGGGATAAAAAGAGAGAAGGAAAGAGGGGAAAAAAGAGAAGGAAAGATGGATGGAAAGAAAGAGAGAGAAGGGAAGGAGGGAAAG
>NW_015170308.1:502713-528797 GCF_001447785.1 Gekko japonicus | reverse complement strand
CCCCCCCCGGCCCCAGCGCTTCAGCGCAGGCCCAGGGGACCCAGCTGCGGGACTCTCCACACCTCCCCCCGGCCCCAGCGCTTTGGCATGGGCCAGGGGGACCCGGTGGCGGGGCTCTCCGCGCCTCCCCCCAGCCTCAGCGCTTCAGCGCAGGCCCAGGGGACCCAGCTGCGGGGCTCTCTGCGCCTCCCCCCTGGCCCCAGCGCTTCGCCGTGGGCCAGGGGGATCCGCCTGCAGTGCTCTCCGTGCCTCCCCCTGGCCCCAGTGCTTCGGTGTGGGGAGCTGGGGGTGGGGGTTGCCGCCGGCAGCTACTGGGTTGCCGGAGCAGAGCTCCAGCCCGCTCTGGCCCCAAAAGACCCCTGGTTGCATTTGCAATCACTTAGATAATGCAGCTGAACTGTATGCAGCATGGGTGGAGCAAAATACTGCAGATCATCAATGAACATGTTGAGGAAGGTGAGGAAAGCCCTGGTTCACAGCTCTGGATAGTCGGACTCGACTGTGCGACTGAACAACAACAACAAATATTTTAACAGTGCAATCCCAAGGAGAGTTACACACTTCTAAATCCATTGAAGTCAATGGTATTAGAGTAGTGGCATCTTTAGGATTGCACTGTTGCAAGTTATCAAAGGCTGACTAAATCTGTGTGATATGATACAGTAATACATATCCAGGTCGTACTTCAAACCAAATAAATATTTCCTCTGGCAATAAATGCAAGTATGTTACACAGACATAGAACAGGTATCCTGTGGTAATTATAGGGAACACACTAAAAAGGAAAATTCTTTGAATCACAGGATTCCAGGTTTGAGTCACACAGCTACTTTGGACAAACAAATTCAGTATTTGGGAACCTTTTCCCTATGTGTACTGAGTGACAGAGTTGGTTATTAGCTCTGTGAACAGCCTATTAAAGCAAATTACTAGAAATGAGGTACAAGAGGAAATCCATACAGGTCATCAAGGGAGGGGAGTCAATTCATTTTCAGGCAGCTGATCCCTAGGGTCACTTCTTCGTGTAAATCTTTAGCTTACGCAAGGAAAGAGCTGCGCATCTGCACAAATTAAGAAGTTCAGAAATGTTCATGGGGCCTTCAATTTATTTTGAAGACGGATTATAGCAAGAGCCGTAAAAATGGCCATAAACTGAGATGTCAAAGTCTATGGCAATTTGTCTGTTTTCCTCTTAAGAAACGTTTGAAGTGGGGCAGCCATCTTCAGCTTTCTTCCCATTTCATATGGGCCTATTAGAAAATACTGCATACAAGCTCACTTCGTTTAGAACCATTTTTGAATATTAAGACGTTTAAACTGAAAGAAATATGGGAAGGAATACCTTACATCAAATAGAAACAATCTGTCAACCTTGTAACTATCCTCAATCTTCCACAAAGTACCATAGTGCACAAACAGGACAAAAAAACCGACTGCTGTAATTAAAACCCAAATGGAAGATTCAAGTATCAGCCAACAGCAAGTAAGCTCTTCATAAAATGAAAACCTTGGTGTAAATTAGGAATTAATGTAAACACTCTTAATAGCTTCAGTGGAATCACACAGACTGTCCCAAGCATCTATACCGTATACTTAGTTACCCAAACCTTGTAAGTTGCATACAGCTGACAATGAAGTGTGATCAGAAATATTTTCCGTTATTAGCAGAACAGAGAAGAATGTGGAGATGGATAACAGAAGCCTGACTTTCAAGAGAAGCGCCTTCTCAAAGATGCTTTTGCAATCTTTTCCATGTAATCCAAAATGAGGTTCAGAAGATGCCATCCGCAGCATTCAGCGCAAGGTAATCTCTCCAGTTCGTCCTTCTGGCCTTGCCATCCCCACCCAATTATTAGGGGCTTTCCAAAGAGCACTAAACCTCCCCAATACACATGTGTATTTATGCATCAGTCTGGCAATCAATAACATAAGACAACGCATACAGAAACACACTGTATGTGGTATACAATAAGCACTCGGTTCATTTATGTTTTTAGTAGAATTTGAAATCTCCACAATTAAATTGTTGTGGACTGCCCAGAGCCCCGTGCAAGTGGGGAAGGGCAGTAAAAAAAATCCAATTCAATAAGTAAATAAGCAAGCATCAAGAGGATTGCTATTGTTCACTAGGACTGAGTCAAAATATGTTAGAGGTGGTACTACTGTTCCTCTCCCAGTTACTAAGCACAATATGCATTTTGTTGATAAAGTAAAACAGAGAAACAGATGGAATGCACAAAAAACTTCTGATGGAAGTACAGGTAGACAACATAAAGATCTAAAATGAGGATAAATGCCAGATGCCAAAGGCACATACCTCAAAGGGTGTGTGTGTGTGTGTCAGCCCAGAAATCAATTAATATAACAGATTTGACTTCCTGAAATGCTTTGGTCCATGTGCCTCTAATACCCTCATCCTAAATACTGGACCTGACATAACTGCCTGGGATTCCAGCGTACTAGGCTGGGCTGCTGGAGTAGCTTCATTTTTTGAAATATTATAATGGCATAACTTCGGGCTGCCGACCAGATTCCTTCTGCATATTAAGATCAGCTCACTTAACCAGTTACTTCAGTATTTATCTTTATGTTATGGACATTGGCCTTTGATTATGAATCTAATAGGTTAATGTCAGGCTCTCCCCTCCATTGTGCAATGACAAAGCTATAAAGCAATGTACTCAATGAACGGGGAGGAGGGAGCTGGAAATACAAGAGGACTGTAAACACCCATTAAGAAACACTTGGAAGTTGGCCAGCCTCCTCAGGCTACTGCTTCCAGTTTTCTAGGCCAGCAGCTAAGATGAAATGTGTTATAATAAACTCACTACACTGAATTTAGTTGAGTAATCCTTCAGGAACTGCAGCTAGCACTTTTTTTGCTGAATCAATACCTACAGCTGACCTTGTTTATGTCTCTGAGCTGTGAGTATTGCATAATGATCAGAGTAATGATCTTAATGTACCAAGAACAGAGTTCATTGATCTTTTGGCACTGTTATCTCAGAACAGGAAAGAGAAAGGACACTGCACATTCAGTACAACATTAACATTTATGGATCTTCAGAGACAAGGTGCTACTTTTCCTTGGAAGACAGCCCACTTTCACCTGGACCTCTATTACTGTGCGTCTGGAAAATTACGTTTGTCCTCGTATCACAAATGCAGCTTATATCAACTAAATGTAGAGGCTCCCAGAACTGATTTGTAATGTAAGAAAGCATAACCTAGAGGCATGTGACTAAAGCCAATGTAGAGCCAGTTTTGTTACAGGGAAAAAAAATGCTGGGTTGGATAATGTTCAATGAAGGTCTCAGCTTATAAACTGAAGTGACAGGGAAAAGTGGCATCCTTTTTTGCTAAAGAAACAGTTGCTGCATCCAGGATTTATTAAGTATTTTTCATGGTTTAAGGAACAGAGTGAGGAATTACTAAGTCCAATATATTTTATTAAAGGACTCTGATAGGAGATCTCTTAACCCCCACCACACACACTTTTCTGCAAAGAGAGGGAGATTGTTGGTGGGAAGCAGAATGAATAGGTTTTGTTACAAGCTGATGCAGGTCGCTTTTGGGAGAAAGGAATGGGTAAGCACTTTTTAAAAAGTTCTTCCCACTGATTGCCAGCACTGCAGGAAGTCCTGGACCACCAAGGGTACTAAATTGCTTCCGCTGTTTGCTTTTTATCAGACAGAAGACACAAAAGTGAAAGCCAAGAAGCAGTCCAAGGGGAAAAAAGTAAAACTTCCTTCAGTTTTAAGAGAAGCACTGAATTTCCACTGGCTAAGATGCAAAAAATAATTTTGCCATGAAGATATCATTCAAACCCTAGCTGCCGATTGTTCATTTTTACTGTCATTAAACCGTCTTTAGATTCCATTGTTCTATCTACCCTATTAGCTTTATGTCTATTGTTGCATAGAAAATAAAATCAGTTACAAATCTGAAAACATATTGGGGCGGGGGAAGATATTGAATAAGAACTTAAAAGTGCAAGACCATTCAGTTCTATCTACGATTACCTATCTATTCACCACCTCCATTCACTCTATGCAATTCAGGACAAAGCATAGAAGGACAATGTGTGTATCTCTCCTTATATATAATTGAATAGTGGGTGCCAAAGTTCTAATTCTAAAATGCACTCCCTATGCAATTCAGGACAAAGCATAGAAGGACAATGTGTGTATAATATTA
This sequence comes from Gekko japonicus, assembly GCF_001447785.1. Taxonomy (NCBI): domain Eukaryota; kingdom Metazoa; phylum Chordata; class Lepidosauria; order Squamata; family Gekkonidae; genus Gekko; species Gekko japonicus. The sequence continues at coordinate 524,600 of NW_015170308.1, read as the reverse complement.
TAACATGACAACACCTTTAGCATAACTATGGAGTCCCTCAGGTAAAAGTGGTAGCCAGTAGAAAATATGGAAACAGATAGACAGAGGGTGATGAAAGAACAGAATCGCCTCTGTCCTTATGTACTATTTACAGTGCCCTTATCTGAGAAGAAAAGCAATGGAATTCTCTTTGTGTATGGAAATACAAAGGAACATGAATACAGGAGAATAAACAGGAGAGCAAGCACAGAGGCCAAACTTAAGAAGCAGAAGGTAGAATTTAGTAACTTCTTAACTACTATATGTGTTATTCCAATCTTCGATATATTTATTGCCCAGTTACTTATGCACCTTGACTCTAATTAGTTCTTCCTGGCAACTACCCCCCCCCCCCGCATGTAATATTTGAGGAAATCTGTTTCAATGTATGTGAAGAAATGTGCACATGCTGAGTCTTTGTTCTCACATGTACACAGGGTGGAGCTTAGTTTGTCTTGGGGGTGCTGCTGGACTCTGGCTATATTTTCACATCTCTTTGCTAACTCCTGCATTAATGTGCTAATTTGCTGCCATACATTGATCTTACTGGCCACCTGACCCAATTTCAGTTCTACAGATGCATCTTGGCTCTGAGTGGCCCCTCCTAACGGCTGCCTCCCACTCTCTTTTTTCCTGCAAGTAGCTCTTGAGGAGATTTTATTCCAATTTTTCTGAAGAAGTGTGCTTTGAATAAAACTTTGTTGGTCTTAAAAGTGCCACTGGACTCAAACTTTGTTCTACTGCTTCAGACCAACATGGCTACCCACCTGAATTTTCCCAGTGGAAACAGCCTAATAACCAGCAACTAAAAGGAAAGCTTTGTGGCATTTTAAAAGATCAAGACTTCCACTTAATGCATAATCAAAAAGTGGGGAGGGGTTTGTGTGAAGAACATTTTTAATGTCAGATGAGAACCATTAAACAACAATAGCAGACACACAAAGTTCAGTATCATTTAACGGAGTAAAACAGGCTGTGAATTTCTCATTCTACATTGTCTTTGGCTTCACTGAAACTGTGTCCTGGATTTCACACTTATCAAGAGATCTTAATATTAACCACATATAGTCAGCTCTAGCTCTGATGCAAATACAAGTGCCTCAATCGACCAATCACAAGTGCACAGAAGAATGCTTCTACACACATATCCTGAACTAGATGAGACTAACCCTAATGAGTTGCTGTATGTACAATTCCCAGTCATTTCTATAGTTGGGGGATGCGCATTTGTGGCCACTTAAAGGAAGCTGGAATCCAGTCACATGCCTCTTCCCAAACAGGTAATTGATACGATTTAGTCTTCCTCACTGATTTATGCAACTGTAGCTTTGTTTGAAGGACAATCCATTCACAGGTCTAGCTGATATTCTTACACCAGCAAACTGAATGCACATATAGCCCCCTGCCCAGTTCTCTTCAATATTAGTGAAGACCACAAACATGCAATGATGTCTTTCCAGAGCATGCAAGGAGAATGTGGGAGTTGATGCATTTTAAACTCCACTCATGGCTCTTTAACCACACTTTCCCCCTTAAGTTGCTCTGTTATTGTTAGCTTGACTTATCCCATGCTACTTCTAAGTACAAAGTGTCCAGTAACAAGATCTTGCAACAGGACATTTTGCTTTGTCAACATACTGACATGGTAATTGGATCAAATTATTAATCCTCCACTAAAAGACGCCTGCTCCTTGGGAGGAAAGTGATGGCAAACCTAAACAGCATGATAAAAAGCAGAGACATCACCCTGCCAACAAAAGTCCGCATGGTCAAAGCAATGGTATTCCCAGTAGTAATGTATGGCTGAGAAAGTTGGACTATAAGGAAGGCCGAGCGCCGAAGAATAGATGCTTTTGAACTATGGTGCTGGAGAAGACTCTTGAGAGTCCCTTGGACTGCAAGGAGACCAAATCAGTCAATCCTAAAAGAAATCATCCCTGACTGTTCCCTCGAAGGCCAGATACTGAAGTTGAAGCTCAAATACTTTGGCCACCAAATGAGAAGGGAGCACTCACTGGAGAAGACCCTGATGCTGGGAAAGACTGAAGGTCAAAGAAGAAGGGGACGGCAAAGGATGAGATGGTTAGACAGTGTCATCGATGCAATGAACATGAAACTGAGCAAGCTTCAGAGGACGGCAGAAGACAGGAAGGCCTGGCATGATCTGGTCCATTGAGGAAGAGTCGGACTCGACTGTGTGACTGAACAACAACAACAAAAGGCATTAGATTAGGCAATCTGATATTTTTGTGCAGTCCCTCATCCTTTTGAAATACTAGGAAGTTCTACTTCATGATTGTGAGACACCCAGACGTCAATAACCCTAGGAGGTATTTTACAAGAGAAGTGCAATGTTATGTAACAGTGAACTAGATGATTAGCTTGCCAAACAAGACTTGCTATACCCATGAATGGAAATACAACCAACTGTTCTTTTTATGTTATCACTGAGTAGGCAGCCATGTATAGCACAATGTTTCTAATTCTTACTAGTGTCTAGTTGGCCCAGATAGTTTATTTTAATGAACAAGAACAAAAAAAGATGACGATCCATAATTCATAACTTGAACAATGTTATTTTTGTCACTTTTAAGATATTATACTGTGGAATGTTTTGATTACTGACACATACTAGATGTTGTCTTAGGCTTTATTATAATCACATGGCAGAGACTAGACTAAAACTTCAGTGTCATTTTAAGACATCTTTGTAAGACAGATTTGCTATGCATAAGTTTGGGGGACTGTGAGGTAGCAAGAAAAAGGCCTTGATGTGGAATGGGCAACAGTGCTCACTTTAAAACACACAAAAAACACACAAAAGTTGATGCTTCAGCACTGAACATTCAAATCAAAGAATGATGGGACACTGCTATTCACTGTTTTGTCAGAAACAAATGTACAAGTGCACCAGTGTTCAGCGTTTATACAACTGAAGTAAAATAGCTCAAATACTTGGGAAATGGAGAGAGCGGAAATTGGTTTAGTAGTTAACAGTGATGACACAAGCCCAATTCAACAGCTGCTGAGAGATGACACAAGTACAATTCAAATATTAGCCGAGAGGAAAAGCCACATTTTCCTCAGTGTCAGTCGCCTTGTGAAAAATGTACTTCTTAAAAACATTGCTTCTTTGAGGCAGGACAACCAGACCTCCTACTATAGACATGCATTTGCATTTACTTATTTCCGGCTTTTCTCCACAGCTGGAACTCAAAGCAGCTTAGAACTTTGTTCTCCCCTCCTCCATTTTCTCACAACAACCACCCTTTGAGATAGGGTTAGGCTGAGAGTTTGTGCCAGGCCTAAGGCCACCAGTGAACTTCCATAGTAGATGTAGGAAATCGAACCTGGGTCTCCCGGGACCCAGCACCCTATCCACTACACCACATCATCTCTTGGTAACTTCATGCAAGATTATTTTTGTTACAATTCATGCATTGCCCATGATAATTCATACATTTTTCACTGCTGATCCCTTTAGAATACATCCAAAGGGTAGTTGTAAAAGGTTTGCATTCAAGTTTATTTTTATAACGGGTAAAATATGTAGACATAAAACTTTACATTTGAGGCAGAATACCTGTATTGTGCACTGGGCACTATATCCAAGTACCCCTCCCTCCTCCAAATCTCATGAAGTAGCAATAATAAACTACATCATCTTTATCACTCAGATCACTAATAGTCTGGTTATTTGTGCAAGTAACTTAGTTTGTTACATGATATTTCTTTCATCATCCTTCCTTAATACTAAATCTTCTCAACTGTCTTGTTGAGAAAAACACCACCTATAATTCATTACATTAAAAATAATGTAAATCTTCTGTCAATGAAATGAGAGAGAGAACACTTGACTTATCTAGCAATTAAGAGAAAAAATAAGGCCAAGGCCCATGGTGCCAAAATGAGAGAAAATAAGGCCAAGGCCCATGGTGCCAAATAAAGTAAGAGTATTACTCAGTTAAAACTCCCTACATATTTTGCCAAGAGGCATCTTCAGGGGGATATTACTCAGTTAAAACTCCCCACATATTTTGCCAAGAGGCATCTTCAGGGGAATCTGTAATATAAAATATGCAAATACATCATATTCACAGTTCATTCTGGCTGCTGCTTCTGTTCTGTGATATCATCTCAAATTAACCAGACTGAACTGGTCAGGAACCTCACAGAGACCGCAGGGCCTAAAGCTTAACACTCAAATGGCAATTTGCTACTGAGCAACATCAAAAAGAAGAGTCAAATTACACATGTGCTTACATATTAAAACATTATCATGAATCAGATTATCCTTGGTCTTCAGGGGACTCAAACTCTCAGGTTGTATCAGTACAATAATTTAATCAAACCCTGTTAAAACAGTTTAAGTCATTAGCATGTTTCCCACAGAGTTGTTTACACACCACTTTTATGTTAGGTGCTTAGGAGATATTTATAGGGCTAGAGATAAAAGCTAATATGTGCCTTTTCTCCAATGAATAATATAGAAGCTCCCTCTGAATAATAAATTGTTACTGCATTACTGAGCGTACACTGACATAGTTCTAACCAAAATCCTTCTGATTATTTTTTAAAGGATATCTATAATCAATCAGGAGATTAGTAGGACACCTGAAAGAAAGGAAAATTTGATAATAAAGCACAAAAAGAAACATCTGTTCCAAAAGTGCTATTTGTCTGACATTGCAAACTGACAGCACCAAAATATTTTGGAACACGATACTGTATTTTGGTCAATTAAAACCCTCAGTCAACATTTACTATGGTGTATCTTATACACATGCACAGTATCTAAATCATATGCTGCTTTATTGAGAAGCCATACATTAAAAAGCAGGATGAAGACAAAAGGCTCATTCTTGTTAGTGCAAATTCTACTCTACACTTAACTTCATTTGGGATATTTTAAATGGCAATCTTTGCTTTCAAGCTGAACCTCACTACAGAAAGCTCCAGTTCTCAAAGTAATGGAAAAACTGGACTCTCCTATAGAGCTATTTTAATGCCTATTAATTCAACAAGCAGCAGTGAAAAGCAGATAGGATTCATATAATGGTTTAGATGGTGTGTCTAGGTAAAAGTCACACTTACAAATCTGGTCATCCATCTTCAAAGGCCGTTGCAAGCGGATGTTAGCTGGAATTGTTTTATCAATCAGCTCATCAATACTCTAAAAATACATCAAAGCATCCCATTAATTATGAGCCCGTTTAAAGTTCTACACTTCCAAAACTGCCCCCAAGACAAGACAAAGGGATGAAATTATAAACCAACAGATGCACTGAAGGGAAATCTCATTAAACCTCTTTGAGACTGGTTTTTTAAAACAAAAGCTTTTGTTGCCGAAGTCTATTAAGAAATTTGATTCCCCTCCCCCAAACTCTGAAGTAAGGCAAATGGCGTGAAAGGGTGCAGGCATGGGGAAGGATACTGATGTGAATAACCAGGCATGAAACCACAAAGACAAAGACCCAGGGGGCCGATAAAGGGGGAGTGTCAGGCTAGGGTCTTCATGGGGGGGGGGGATCAGGCACAAGCAAAACACTCCACAGAGAGGGAGTCCCGCGGAGCTTCCTCACCGACAGCCCCACAGTCTGTAGCATCTCTCGCTTCTCTTTGTCCCCTGGGCCGATGTGTCGCTCGGAGAAGTCATCATGCCTAGGCAGGAGCCTCTCAATGTGCCTGGAGGAGGTCGAGGCGGCAGCGGCAACAGCAGCCCCGGCCCCTTTCCCACTGGTGCTGCTCCTCGTCAGGCCGGCCGGTCCTTCCTGCCCCCGGCGTCCCCACCGGCCTTGCGCCCTTCTGCCCCCTAAGGCGCCGCCGTGGGGACCGTGTAGACTGGCGCCCCGGCTCACGAGTCGCCCCCACTGCTGGAAACAAGCCTGCATGCTGCCTGGAGCCCCACAAGCGCGCGCCGGGGAAGTTAGCTCGCTCCTCAGTGACTGCAACGCCCACAGCCCGCTTCCTTGCCGCGAAGCCCCCTTATAGCCCCGCGCCAACGATAAGCCCCAGAGGCGGGGCTCCAGTCTCCCCGCCCCGTGGGAGCCACCTGCTGTGTGCGCTGGTCACCCATCCCTTCAAGGAGGCCACGCCGCCCCCACCCCCCGGACGAGGACGGGCTTCGCCCAGCAGCAGCCGAGGCGCGTGTCGGGGCAAAGAGGCAAGTTCCAGAGGCAGCCAGTCCTGAGTAGCGTATCAGGTCCTCGGTGCCCTTTTCGTCAGCTGGCCCGTTGCGCTTCTCGGCACGGAGGGTCAATGAGGTTGATTCTTCGAGGTGTGCCCACAGCCTGTACTGGTTGCCCTCCCCCCACCCCCATCCCGTGCCAGGTTTTTGCAGCCTCTCACTCGTCTCCAAAGTGATGTGCCCATCTTCAGTCATGCCGACAACTTTTTCATTTCTAAGTTCTGGCACGGCACCCCTCCCTCTTTCCAAAGGTTTCCTCTAGGACACTAAAGTTTAAATTCCGCCTGAGTATTTTTGATACAAGAGTCCAATCTGTTGCCGGACTAATCTGTTCTACAATATTCTCTCTTCTTTAATTCAGATCACTGGGCTTGAAAACACGGGGAATGTCGTATTTTACATTTACACCGCTGTTATTTTCACTTTTGATACAAGAGTCCAATCTGTTTCCGGACTAATCTGTTCTACAATATTTTCTCTTCTTTAATTCAGATCACAGGGCTTGAAAACACAAGGAACGTCATATTTTACATTTACACCGCTGTTATTTTCTTCTTCCTAGTTACTTACCAGCAAGACTGATCTTTACTTTCTGGAAAATAAAGGGACAAAGTCCAGTGGCACCTTTAAGACCAACAAAGTTTTATTCAAGCTATAAGCTTTCATGTGAATGCACACTTCTTCAGATAAAGGATTTACTCCCCCCTCCCCCACAGTTTACCTGCTGTCTTGGGTGCCCAAAGAAGGCAGTCTATATTCACCTCTCATTATTCCCTATAGGAACTGCTAGCTACCCTCTTCCAGCAGCACAAGGAAGCTGTTCTGGGGTATCTCTTTAACTTTTTAACACCTGCAGGGTGTGAACAGTCTAGCAATTAAGCAATAGTGGTGCTTACAATGGGTCTGAGACTTCTGATGGTAAGTAAAGGTAAAGGTTCCCTTGCTTGAAAGCCAGTCGAGTCCGACTCTAGGGCTGCGGTGCTCATCTCTGTTTCAAAGCCGAAGAGCCAGCGCTGTCCAAAGATGTTTCTGTGGTCATGTGGCCAGCATGACTAAACACCAAGGTGCACGGAACGCTGTTACCGTCCCACCGAAGTGGTACCTATTTATCTACTTGCAATTTCTTGCTTTCAAACTGCTAGGTTGGCAGGAGCTGGAACTAGAGACGGGAGCTCACTCCGTCATGCGGCACACTCGGGTCTCGAACTGCTGAACTATTGACCTTCCACAGCCTGCAGTTCAGCGTCTTAACCACTTGAGCCACCGCAGCTCCTTTACCTTCTGGTGGTAGTGCACTATAAAGTATTTGAAATAACTTGCCATACATTTGGTTGCAGTCATCTAGTAAAAGAGATCTGCATCAGGACTAGTAGCCAAGAAAATAAGTTTGTTTGGAAGCTGCTATATGCACACTGAACTACAGCAATTTACATGCTGTTTAGTAGGTAGACTGGAATCTGACAGAAGCCAGTTCAGATCCTCACTGCCACGGAAATTCCCTGGGTGGCCTTGGGCCAGTCTCTCTGTCACCTCACAGGGTGGTTGTTGTGAGGATAAAAAGGAGAAAGCAAGAATTACTTTGTGAACTACTTTGGATCTCCAATGGGGAGAAAAGTGGGTTCTAAAGATGATCACACATTATGATCTATAAAGCAGATAGTATCCTAATTTGGTAACATGATGCACTCAGGGCCGGCTCACCCGCTAGGCGAACTAGGCATTTGCCTAGAGCGCGGGCCAGCCCTTAGGGGTGCCAAAGCCCCCCAGCCCCCACCAAAAGCTCTGAATGATGGCTTCCCTGCTGGCCTCACTGCAAGAGGAGGAGGAGGCGGTGGCTGGCGAGCGAGCGGAGGCGGGAAGCGCTTGGGGGCTGTGCCCTCTGGCCCTGCAGCAGCTGAGCCCCCCTCCCAATGAGAGAGAAAGGAAAGGTGGTGGGGATCGAGGCCCTGGTCTCTGCCTGCCCGCCCCTCTCACACTCTCTCTCTCTCTGCGATGGCACGGGGGTGGTTGGGCTGGGTGGTGGGCGGGTGCCAAGTGGGCCGCCGCCACCGTCCCACAGTAAAAGGCAGAGTGGTGGCCGCTGTAGATCTTGCCCACCAGCCTCTTCATCTCCTCGAGCGAGCTGGTGAGCATGAGGATGTAGTTGTGGGCCAGGAGGAGGGTGGCGATCTTGGAAAGCTTGCGCTCTCTTGCCCCCCCCCTCCCCGGCCCTGACCCTTCTTCTGCTCCTCCTGCACCCAGCTGGCATGCCGATCGATGTGCCGGGTCTAAGCTCGCCTTGGCAGAAGAGCCCGTTTACAAAAGCAGGAGCCCTCCGAGCGCGGAAGATGGCGTGGGGCTGGGTTTCACCTTCGGGGTGGCGCGCTCTTACCCAAGACCCCCCTTCGGAGGCTGTATTGTGGCCTTATCCCGGGACGCCCCCGCTGCCAACCCGCTGGACTCGCCCCGGCCCCACCTCTGACTGACAGCCCGCACCACCGGCGCCTGTCCAGCCCTCTTTTCCCGGCCGGCCAGGAAAGAGCACACCACCTGCAAAGCAATCCAGAGAGCTGAAGGAGGGGGAGGGAGGAGGGATGCCCCCCCTCCGCGCCACAAGGGCATTTCAGTTTCTATTAAGTTCTCTCCAGGCCCCGCCTGGAGGTTGGCAATGTGCAGGGGGGCGCCAGAAGCTAGCCCCACCTAGGCCGGCCCTGGATGCACTCTTAAGTGAGAGGGCTTGTGCAAACACTACGGCTACTAGATGGGTACCAGTTTAAATTGCCCTGTGGGACTGATGGTGTCACTACATAGTGAACCAATGGCATCTGTGCAAACTGGAAAATTTGATGCAAAAGCCATTTGTGCTTCCAGTATATAAACAGTGATGTTTGCGAGTTTCAAAGACTCCAGTACTTGGCTCTTACACTGCTTGCAGCTATACTTACCAGCCTGTAATAAATTGATCTTACAGTTACTTATATGATTTCAAGGCCAGCTTTCCACAGACAACACTTTCATGGCAGCTTATAAATAAATCAAGTAAAATACAATATCATAAAAATGAAATGAAATAATTATCACTCGAAAATCAGTACCAAGTAAGATCAATGCATTTAAGACCCAGGAGTAAGGTACTTAGTGCTATGCAAAAGCCTTCCAGAACAAATTAGTTTTGATTATGCTTTAAAGCCAATAATGAGGGACCTAAAAGAAGCACCTGGAAAAATTCCATGATTTGGGGCAACTGTTCAGAAGGTTCTCCACAACAGTCTCCAGTAAACTACCTGTGATCACATGGGTTCCTACAACAGAATCCTCCTGGCTAATCTCAGAGCACTGGAAGGAAAACATAGGTAAAGGTGATTCTATATCTATATATCTAATAGCGAAGGCGCCCCCTGCATGCGGATATCTAAACCCGCGCATCGGGGGCACATGGGGGGCAGGGAGATTTTCCTGCACACTTGGGGCAGTCCCCAGGTGTGCACAAAAATCTAAAAAGTAGAAAAAAATATAGGGGGGATATTTAAATCCCCCCAAAAGTAAAAGAGCATTTCCTGCGCATGCGCAGGGAACGCTCTGGGAACTCTGTGGTGGGCCGGCGGCTGGAAGCGGCTCAGGCCTCACCGCTGGAGCCAAGGCAGAGGGAGAGGAGGAGGAGGAGATCGGCCACCAGAGCCGGAGGGGGAGGGAAGGAGATCAGCGGAGGGTGAAGGAGCTGGGGGGGGAAGATTGGCAGGGCCCGGCGGCTGGAAGAAGTAGCCGGGGGGAGAGATTGGCGGGACCCGGCGGCTGGAAGCTGCTTGGGCCACGCTGCCAGTGTCCGGGGACAGGGAGGAAGAGGGCTTACCTGCTGCTGCCGCCTCCTCCTCCTGCTCTGCGTGGAGCTCTTCTCTTCCCCCACGAGTATCGCAGGTTCCCTTTCTTGTAGATATATATACCCTGGATCCAAGCAATTAAGGGCTTTAAAAGGTCAACACCAGCACTTGGAACTGAGCATGGAAGCAAACTGGTGGCCAGTGTAGCTAGTACAAAATTGATTTAACATGTTAATTGCAGCAAGCCCCATTTGGATGCACCATTCTGAAAAGAAATTTCTGGATTGTTTTCAAAAGAAGTCTTCATAAAATGAGCTGCAAAATCTCCTGGTATTTCCCAACCCGAAGCTGGCAACTGTAGCCCGTGCTGAATCCTAAGAAACATAAAATCCTGTTTTGCTATTTGGCTAATATCTGCCTATTATGTAACCTCTTCCTTGTTTATTTTAATTGGTCCACCACCACCCCTTTATGCTACAAGCTATTATAATTTTGCAAACTTCCCCTTGGATTTTAGTTGCCTTTCTCTTCCCCATTTTGTCTTATCCTCTTGTTTTACTTTGTAGACAAATTACTAAATATAATAGCCCTAATTGTTCTGGAAAAAATATGAGGAAATCAAAATACTTTCTGGCTGTCACCTGCAGGAATTAGCGTTGAGAGAAGGGAAGAATGTCAGATTCCTGCTCAACTGTGAAGGTGACAGTATGGCTCTGAGAAAGTCAGTCTTAGCCTAACCTGTATTAAGGTAAAGGTAAAGGTTCCCTTGCTCGAAAGCCAGTCGAGTCCGACTCTAGGGTTGCGGTGCTCATCTCCGTTTCAAAGCCGAAGAGCCAGCGCTGTCCGAAGACGTTTCCGTGGTCATGTGGCCGGCATGACTAAACACCAAGGCGCACGGAACGCTGTTACCTTCCCACTGAAGTGGTACCTATTTATCTACTTGCAATTTCTTGCTTTCGAACTGCTAGGTTGTATTACAGAGGAGCAAAAATTTAAGATGAAGTTGAGACAAAAATTGTAAGACTTTTGTAAGCTGAGAAACATTATATAAATGATTAAGTGAGCATGAACCTTGAAGTCCACATAAACTGAGAAGTACTCAGGATAGAAATGCCAGAAACCTCCCCCCCCCCCCGTGGGGTTGGGGGTTCCCTGCTCCCAGGCCCCACCGCTCTGTCACTGACCAGCTGGCCAGCAGGGGGAACTTACTGCAAAAAAAGGGAGGAACACCTGACATTTTAGCAACGTGCCTACATGACTCCAACATAACCTGGAAATGACAGTAGGCATGTTGGGGATGTTGGGACAATGCTCTGGTTTGGGGGGAAAATCACTATGGTAGAAGCTAATTCCACTATAGAGTTTTTGCCCAAAAAACAGAGCATCACCCCGATGTCCCCAATGTGCCTACATCACTTCTGGGTCACACTGGAAGTCACGTGAGCACATTACTGAAACATTGGATGAGATTCCCTGCTCCCTGTAAGCCCACTCCCCATCTCCTGCCGGCTGCCAGGAGGGACTTGGCAACCCTAACTCAGGACTGCCTATATGCAATAGCAATTTCCAGGAGCCAAGACAGCATTCCAACAAAGTAACAGAATTAAATCACAAAGTGACCTACTCTGACTGTCTTCAGAGAAATTCTAGTGCAACAGTATATCTGCCTTTCTACATCAAGAGAAGAGATATGAGTTACTATCTGGCTTTGTGTATAGAAGTGAACTTAGAAGTTGGCTTTCATTACACAGACATTTATTCATTTATTGGATTGTACCTTCTGTGACCTCAGCCTGTCCTGTCTATAGTGACAAGATCTCTGCCTTATCTGTTATGAAATAGGCAGTGTATCTGGCATCACTGTTATCCTAAGTAGGTGCATTTGGAATTCAAACCTCACTTTTGTAAAATCATGTAACTGATTTTAGCATTATTAAATTATTAAATTAACTAGTATCCAACTAGTTACTTAAATACAATTCAACTAACTTTAATATGGGTAGGAATCTGATAAAACCACTACCCATTAAAAAATGCCTCTTATCAAGTCATGTTATCTATAGCAAGCAACTACGCAATGTGTACAAGGACTTCACTTGCCCAATCTTGGCTTACTGAGCAATTAAACAGGGATTTGGATCAGATTAAGTCATTTCCAGCTGCATGCCAGCAGAATGCTAAAATGCCCCCTTTACAATGTACAAATATGCAGTTTCATTTTTCTTATACAGAGATGAGGTTGATTTCATCATATTACTTTATTTGGATTAAGCATAATATATTGAGACACATTCTTAATATTGAGCTGAAATATTTGAAAATAATAATAAAGAGTTAAGCAAAACAGAGACAAAATACCAGCAATTGAAGATGGTTACTTACAAATCCATGCTCAGATTTCAGTTGTTCATCTTCCTTATTTGTACAATTAGTAACCTCAAGACTGCTCTAATAATCCTGGGCCTATTACCAAAGTTGTAAGTGGTTTGTTCTGCTTCCTCTGTAAGAGAAGAACAAAAGAGAGAGAAACCAGCAAGTATCATCTATATTGAGCAGAAGGATTAGAATAATATATCTCTCTTGGGCAATCTCTTATTCCCCAATAGGAGAAGTAATTGTCCAAATGAAGTAAGTGATTAATCTTTCTTACACCGGTTTTGGCCTGATCAGCACCACTTTTGAACTATAATTTGTATGTACTCTTCAACCTGGCAAGTATCACACCCATTTAGGAAGGAACAGTCTCTAGCACTTTCCATTGCACATATAAGGGGAAAGGCATAGGTCTCCAGTCTTGGGGAAGGGGTTTTGGGACCCCTGTCTATGTATGGAAGACTGCCTCTTTATATGCCACCAAATGGCATCCTCTGGAAAAAAATTAGTCTAAAATATCTTTGAGAACTTCCAATATATATAGAAGAAAGAAACTTGAACAACATGTGATTATCACTGAAATCTTTATGTAAACCCTGTACATCTGTGAGTAGCACAAGGGATTTATCTTATTTCTGTCTATATTTAGCTGTGAGAGAATTAACTATTACATAGATAAGTTTGCCATGAAAACCCATTACAAAGAAAAAAAGTGTTACGATGAAAAAAGTAGGTTGACAAGAAGTGATAATTTATGAAGCACGCCTTTCCTCCCATTCACAGAAATGGATAAGCTGTGGGAATGCATGATATCACCACAAATTCAAAAGTTCATCGATAAATGGAAATAGTGGACTTCCACATAGGCTTTGCTTGGCATGTGAATAGTATCAGAAAAATAGATAAGTAAAATATTCCACTGTATTGGCTCAGTTGAGGTCAGATGTGGTTGATGATATGGTGTGACTAAGGCCATCTCTATCAGATGCACAGTTATACCAGCCTGTATTTATGAAGTTTCAAGGAAGATGTGCTAAGGCTCAATAGCACATCATAATGTTATTTATTAGTCCATTTTTATTACGCCCTTCCTCAAAGCAACTCACTGCAGTGTATATTTCTTTCCTGTCTTCCATCTTATTTCGCAACAATCCTGTGAGGGTGGGTTAGGCTGAGAGTGTGACTGGCTGAAGGTCATCAAGTGAACTTTGTGGCAGAGTGGGAGCTAGAACCTGGTTTCCCAAAGTGAAACCCTGCTTATCCATAAAGCAAAATTAAAAAAAACCCAACAGTAAAGTATTAATATGACAGAACACAGACACAGTGGTCTTATAATATTTTAGTTATAGTAATTGCCACTATTATGTAAACCCATTTCAATCTGGATTCAGGCCTCGGTTGGAGTTGGAAAAGGCCTTACTGACCCTGATGGATGACCTTTGCTAGGAGAGAGGAGGGAGTGTGTCCTTGTTGATTCTCCTTAATTTTTCTGAAGCATTCGATACCATCTACTATGGTATCCTTCTGGAGAGGCTGGTTGAATTGGGAGGGGGGTACAACACTTTGGTGGTTCCACTCTTGATCAACTGGTCAATACCAAATTGTGGTGCTGGGGGACTGCTTTTTGAATCCATGACATTTATGCTATGGGATCTTTCTGGGTTCCACGTTTTCCCACTTGCTGTTGAACAGGCACCGCTCCTTGGGGCACTCCGCGGCTTAGCTAACAGCCTGGCAGGAGCCTGGACTAGGATGTAGGCGGCCATTCAGATGTTGATAGAACGTCGCCATCTCTTATTATAGGATGTACTGAGCAGTTATGGTTTTATATTGTAATCTTTATTTTGTTTTTACCATATTATGGAGTTTTAATGTATATATCCACGTGTATGTTTGTTAGTCGCCCTGAGCCCACCACAGTGGGGAAGGTGGGGTATAGATTTAATAAATAATAAAAAAATTAACATCTTCATGAAATCAGGTGATTTGTCACCAATATGCGGATGACACCCAGCTCTACTTAACAACTGAGTCAGGTGGGTCTGTGAAAGTCTTGAATGGAGATGATAATGCGATGGATGAAGACCAATAAACTGAAGCTTAATCCAGACAAAACTGAGGTGCTACTTTTCAGTGATAAAACGGTCCGAGGACTGAGGAGTCAGCCTGTCCTGGATGCAGTTGCACTCCTTCTGAAGGAACAAGTTCAAAGTCTGGGAGTACTGGATTCCGGTCTACAGTTGGAGCCCCAGATGTTTTCTGTGGCATGTTTATGAACTTCGGCTGATACACGAGCTACAGCTATTCTTCGAAAAGCATGATTTGGCCATGAGGATCCATGGTTTGATTACATCCAGGTTAGATTACCGTAATATGCTTTACATTGGGCTTACTTTGAAAATGGTCTGGAAATTTCAGCTTATCCAAAAGGCAGCAGCAAAACTATTGTCAGGGGTGGTATACAGGGATTGTTTTCACCCCAGTGCTGAAAGAGCTGCACTGGCTGCCTATTTGTTTCCAGGCAGAATTCAAAGTGCTGGTTCTTACCTTTAAAGTTTGGGGCCAGGATACCTATAGGACCACTTTCTCCAAATATTGTCCAGCTTGCCAGTTAAGATCTGCCTCACAAGTCCTGCCGTTGGTGCCCCTGCCTTCAGAAGTGAGGTGGGTGTAGGCTTGCCAAGTCCCCCCGGGGGGGGCGGGGAAAACCCCACCCCCAAAGGACGCGACGTGCATGTCACCTGGAAGTGATGCGACCACGCTGGGCACGCTAGGGGCGGGGCCACGGTCATCCGAGGGAAAACTCTATGGTTTTCCCTCGGATGGTCATGGCCCCGCCCCCAGCATGCCCAGCGTGGTCGCATCACTTCCGGGTGACGTGGTTGCGGCGCGCGCAAAGCGCACACATGCATACTCCCGGATCGGCGCTGGAGTTCCCCACTCTAGTGCCGATCCGACTTGGGAACCCTAGGTGGGTGGCAACCAGAGACAGGGTGTTTTTCAGTAGCAGGCCCTCACTCGTGGAACACCCTTCCCTTTGAGACTTGCCTACATGGCTTTCTTTTAGGCTCCTGGCCAGAATATTTGTGTTCACCCCAGCTTTTAATTAAGGGGTTTAATTTTTTAACACTGTCAGCCCAGAAACTTATTTTAAGCTGTCTATGATCTGTCTTTATGTTGTATGTTTTTATGCTATGCTGCGTCCCCACAATGTTAAATTTAATGTCTTTCAATATTTTGTTTTTATTATTTTGATTTTGTAAGCCACCTTGCTCTGGTTCCCGGAGAGGCAGCATAAAAGTTTTCAAAATAAATAAAACATATTCCATATGGAGAATAATTAAAACACAAGAATAATGGCATACGCTTAAGTGGGCAGTTTTGGGCTATTAGTGTTTTAAAACTGGTTTTTAAAATGTGCTGTAAGCAGCCCTTTACCAAATCAAACATTAATGATAAGTTGTCTTCCAATAGTCAAGTTTAGAGAGGTTACTTCAATAATGTTTTTGTCTTCAGCCTTTTTTATAACTTATTGGAACTTTAGAAAGTGCCATAAGAAATAAACCAGAAGTCAAAGTAAAAGAATATGACCATATCATGATTAATATTGTGGAAACAGTATCATTTCTGCTTAAAGCTGAGATTCTTCATTATTTTGGCAATGTGTTAGGTTACATAGTAAGTGGGGAAAAGATTGAATTTATAAACTTTATTGAACTAAGCAACAGGCAGATCTCTGAAATGTTTCAAGCTTACTTCAGATCTCATTCTGAGACACAGTAAAATCCCTCTACCATCTATTTTAAAATGAATTAAATATAATTTACTTTTAGAAAATTGATATGGAACTCATTTTAAATTGTTTGGGGAAATCTGAAATTAAAACTATTGTCCACACATTTGTTTTTTTTTAAATAGATGTTGCCTATAGAGAGTCATTGGCAAATAGTGCTGAATTTGTTTATCTCACACAGTCAAATACAGGGATATATCAAAATGCCAAAACAAAACAAATTTTTAGATTTTTCTGTTTATATATATGTGTGGGTGTATGTGTACATATATATACATCTATCTATCTATCTTACATATTGGCACTTTCTGGCTCTCCCCTCCATCAGACATTGGCCCATCAACTGCCACTCAAGAGTACTTGCGTGTCATTGGTTGTGTGCTGGGTTTGCTCCTCTCCCCTACCCACTGCCAGCCTGGCCACTTTACTGACAGAATAAACTGCCAAAATGGCCATCTCTCCTGATGAAGATGCTTCTCCTGCTTGGCTCCTGTGGGGCTAACTTTTCCCTCACTGGCTGTTGCTTGGGTCTGTCAGTAAAAAGGCAGAGGTAGGAGGTCCTTTCCAGACCTACTTTGGCCTTTGTGGGGAACTCATTGGGGCCAGTCCTGACTAGGGTTGCCAGCTCCAGGTCGGGAAATTCGTAGAGATTTTGTGGTGGAGTCTACAGAAGCCAGAGTTTGGGGAGGGAAGAGGCCTCAGCTGAATAGAATGCCATAGAGTCCACCCTATGGACTCCACCACAGGGTTGTTGTGCAGATCAAAAGGGGGAGAGGAGAATGATGTGAGCTGCTTTGGTCTCCACTGTTGAGAAAGCTTGTATTCTTCCTAGGTAGAGGCTGCAGGGAGGGGGAAGAGATAGAAAACTGAAGTCAGAGGGGCAGATAATGGTATGTTGATGGTTGACTGGGAAGGAGATAAGGTTGCCAACTCCAGTTTGGGAAATTCCTGGAGATTTGAGGGGTGGAGCCTGAAGAGGATGAGTTTTGTCGAGGCAATAGTGTGCCTGACTGCAGCTACAGCAGAGAAATAAACACTTTCCTACATTTTTGCACTGGGATATCTGGCCAGTAGTCTAAAAGGAAAATTCAGGACTAAAACGGATATTCACTCCTGACCATTCTACAATTCGGTCCCTGACTTCTGACCAAAAAGGATGTCACCTCCCGACACTCCCACCATAGATGAAAGTACATTCCTGTCATTTAACTCATTTTTAATCCATGAGAGAAACCATTCTGTTATCCCATGAGTACTAAGTTTACTCAGGGGTATTCATTGAGGTACCTTGTCAAAAGTCTTTTGAAAGTCCAAATATATAATGTCTGCCGGGTCACCATTGTCTACATGCTTGTTCACTTTCTCCAAGACCTCCAAAAGGTTGGTGAGGCAGGACTCCCCTTTACAGAAGCCATGCTGATTTTGCCTCAGCAGGCTTTGTTTCTCTATGGTTGCAGTCACACATGCGAGATAACACCAGGGGGGAGGGATGCGAGGCTATTTGCTCCATAGGAATTTGACCCACAGTTGTGCAATCATACAGTCCCTGGGAGCTGCGGGGGCAGCCTGCCACTGCGTGATCAGATACAACTGCGGATGAATGGGGGGGGGTTGTCGAGTGTTTCCGGTGTGCTTCAACGGGGGATCGATGATTCGCAACTCCGCACTGAGTGCTCCCTATGCAGTGTGCGATGATGCGCATACTGAAATGGGGAAAAAACCAACGACATGGAGTCGGGATGCCCCGATCAGACCATCCCAATGCCATGACAGCGCACTGGCATGATCATACAGGGGAAAGTCCATTCCTGGCCCATAGCAAACCCATTTGCTACTGGACTTTCCCTAGTGTTTTTTTACTCCACGTCTGCGGCAGAGCAAAATGGGTTTATGTCTGACCGCGCCCTTAAAATCCGCTGGCATTCCCACCTATGGCGTGGCTAATTCTGCATGTGATCACGCCCTATGTGTCTAATAATTCTATCTTTGATTACAGTTTCTACTCATTTTCCTGGGACAGATATTAGGCTAACTGTCCTGTAATTTCCTGGTTCCCCTCTGGACCTCTTTATAAAATTGGTGTGACATTTGCTACTCTCCACTCTTCTGGTACAGTGGCTGAATTTAGTGATAAGTTACATATATGGGTTAGTAGCTCATCTATCTCACATTTGAGTTTACTAACAACTCTTGGGTGTATGCCATCAGGACCTTGAGACTTATCAGTTTATAACTTCCCCAGTAGGTCTAGAACTTCATCTCTGGTCCACCTCAATTTGACTCAGTTCTTCAGACTCCCTTCCTGAAAATAGGGGCTGTGGCATGCGTACATGCCCTAAACTTTCCACAGTGAACACAGAAGCAAAAAAAAATCATTGAGCTTCTCTGCCATCTCCCCATCTTCCTTTAGCAATCCCTTTATTCCTTTATCATCCAAAGGTCCAACTGCTTTCCTAGCTGATTTTCCTGCTCCAGATATAGTTTAAAAAAGGTTTATTGTTTGGTTATGCTTTTAGCAACCAGCTTCTCAAAATCTCTTTTTATCTCTAAATATAGACTTACCATTTGTTTTGCCAGAGCCTATGGCCCCTTATGTTCAATTCACTGCGGCAGACCTTCCACTTTTAAGAAGATGTCTCTTTATTTTTTCATAGTTTCCTTGACTTGCATTGTTAACTGTGCAGGCTTTCTTTTAGACTTGGCAGTGCCTGTCCTAACCTGTGGAATGCATTCTATTTGGGCTTCAATTAGCATAGTTTTAAATAGCTTCCAAGCATCCTCTAGGGATTTGACTCTATTGTGTTTCCCTTTCAGCTTCCTTTAAAGTATTCCCCTCATTTTTGTAAATTTTTCTTTTTTGAAATCAAATGTTACAGTTTTGGACTTTGAGTAACTTTCTATTGACCTGAATGCTGACCTTAATAGCATTGTGGTCACTGTTCCCAATTGTTGCAACAACCTTGACATCTCTCATCACATCTTGAGATCCACTCAGAACCAAGTCCAAGATCACAACCACCCTGGTTGGCTTTGTGACCAACTGTCCTAGTGCATAGTCATTTATGACGTCAAGGAATTTATTTCTACAGTATGAGTTGTGCACATGTTAAGTCAATGTGAAGTTAATTGAAGTCCCTCAGTATAATAACATTATCTGCTTTAGTCACCTCCCTTATTTATTTCTCCATCTCAAGATCAGCCTCAATGGTTTGATCAGGTGGGCAATAGTACACCTCCACTTTTAAGTAACCCTTAGGGTCCAGTATTTCCACCCACATCACTTCTGTTGGGGAGTTAATTCCCCTGATGTTTTCTAACTTATTTGATTCTATGCCCTCTTTGATGTACGATACAACACTGACCCCAACCAGTTCCTCCCTCTTCTGCCTATAGAGCTTATACCCAGGAATGACTGCATCCCA
Source organism: Gekko japonicus (assembly GCF_001447785.1). Classification (NCBI taxonomy): domain Eukaryota; kingdom Metazoa; phylum Chordata; class Lepidosauria; order Squamata; family Gekkonidae; genus Gekko; species Gekko japonicus. The sequence goes on along the minus strand of NW_015170308.1, from coordinate 505,010 downwards.
TAGATTTTCCCCACTCCACCATGTTTCTGAGATATCTACTGTATCTAAATTGTCATTGAGCACCAAGCACTCCAGCTCCCCCATCTTGGCTTGGAGATTACTAGCATTGGAATATAGATACATATAAAGTGTTTCCCTCTCCAGTAACCCTTGCCTCCCTCTGCCCCTTAGTTGACACACATGGCCCTCATTCACCATCCTACCCTTATTCCCAGCTTCTGTTATGCTCCTATCACAACAACAACAACAAAAAGTACAAGGAAATCTCAACAGGTATGCATACTCCCTCCCCTGTTTCTGTATGATTCTCAGACTTTGTGGGAAATGAATACAGTCATTTGACCACTTTTTGATGCATTCTGAAATTTCCCCCCCTTAATATGGAAGAAAAAAGAATTAAAAACCACTTGACCAGCATGCACACAGTTAATAATTTTTCATGGTAAGGAGAGGCCCCCCTGTTGACAAGAACCAGAGGGTGACAGATAATGGTATATACAATGACTGGAAGACTACACCAGAAGTTATGCTCCTCTCAATATTACCCTGAGTATTTATGCAAGCATCCCTTTGGACTGACTTTTCCTGAACTGGAGGCTCCCCAGCTCCTGTTGGCTTTCCCCTTGGGATTAGTTTAAAAGCCTCTCTGCCACCTTTTTGATATTAATTGACTGCAGCCTGTTTGCCTTTAGTCCAAGCGAAGCCCATCTCTGTTGTACAGGTTTGGCTTGTCCCAGAAAGTTCCCCAGTGCCTAACAAATCCAAACCCTTGCAGCACCACTTTCTCATCTGAGCACTGAGACCTCTGATCTGTGCTTGTCTAGCTGGTCCTGCGCATGGAAACAGCAACACTTCTGAGAATGCTACTTTTGAGGTCCTGGCCTTTAACTATCCAGATGAGGGCTGCTTCTTTCTTACAAGACAGAAATAAAATGAAAGTGAAGAAGACTCTCTAGTAGATAGATAATGTGTGAAAAGAGGACAGAAATAAAATGAAAGTGAAGAGTTCCTTCTGCAGAAGAATCTCTAGTAGATAGATAATGTGTGAAAAGTTCTTGAGTCTTCCTCCCATTAAACATTTATCTACGTAGGGAGATGTCAATCCACTAAATTGTGAGTTACCAAATTATCCATAAGTGAAAGACCATATTATATTTTTAAGAATGCTTTCCTTAGTATCTTCCAGAGGCTACTTTTCCCACAGTGATCATATTGGAGCATTTATTTTTGATTCCCAACACACTACTGTTCTTATTGTTAAGTAGTGTCTCCCTCACTGATAGTCAACAAGAGAAGGGGATGGGGCTGATGCCTGCACTCATATAGGTGTCATCCCCCCTCCCCCAAATTCATCACAAAGGCAGCAGTGTCATGCTGTCTGGCTCTTCCTTCTGCCTGCTGTGGCAAATTGGTCCCCTTTTCCAGGGCCTCTTTGAGTCATGGGTTTGAAGCAATTGCTTGCCTTTTATGTTAACTGTTATTGACGGTAGCCAGCAAAGCAACTTTCCATGTCACAAGTAAATCCCAGGCATTGCCCCCATCCAATTTACAGCCAAGAGGATTATCCAGTTTTAATATTTTAGCATGCAGGAGAAGTGTTCAGCAACCATTCGATTGGGATGAAAAAGAATATTGCCACCTAGTGTGCACTAAAAAGCACACACATGCAAAAAGTCTCCAAATGATGAGTACCAAAAGAGCTAAAATTAATATTGCTATCTAATACATTCAGAATGAATAACGGAATCACCTCAGTTACGTAAGAGTAAGTGCACAGTGATCAGCTACTTTTTTTGTTTTAATAGTATACATAATTTTAAAGCACACTGACCACAAGTAGACAACTTGTTATAGTATGTATACTATATACACACAACCTTAATATAGAAGGAAAGACTCAGGGATGGTGTCCAAGAACCTTCACAAAGTCTATAAAAATATAGTCTTCTTCATAGCTCTTGGTGTATCTGATTATATAGTTGGATTTAATTTTTCAGATGATGTAGTATCTCAAGTGGTTTCTTCAAACCATTATACAAATTAAAGTTGGCATTAGAGATCACTTGGTGTCCAAGAACCTTCACAAAGTCTATAAAAATATAGTCTTCTTCATAGCTCTTGGTGTATCTGATTATATAGTTGGATTTAATTTTTCAGATGATGTAGTATCTCAACTGGTTTCTTCAAACCATTATACAAATTAAAGTTGGCATTAGAGATCACAGTAACTTATAAATGTGTGCTCGATACAAGAATGTCCAGCAAATAAATTAATAGTTAATTTTATTTATTTATTT